>NC_064849.1:73317162-73372162 GCF_024139225.1 Suncus etruscus | reverse complement strand
CTCAAAGAATAAATGTATGCAATATGGAATCACTGAAACTTGCATGTTAAATCACTCCTGGATTGAGTAGAAATCAACAACAACAAAAATACTTACTTATATCCATAATAAAATAAATGATTCCTGAACTTGCTGGTTCCATCCTTTAAATTATTTTTGGATGGATCTATTCTATTAAAGTGTCATGGAAAACAATCACAATTACTTATGCCACTTTAACTCTTTCTTCTGTCAATACATATATTAACTGTGTATTCTATTTTTTAAAAGCACTTATCTTTTCATTCACATATTTTAATCCTCTTAATTTTTAGGTTTGCTAAAAGGAACAGTTGACTTTTAAGGAATATAAGGTTATTTTTTTAACAGAGAGATATATGAGAAAAACTTCACTATAAAAATTAAAGATGGCAATACCATGGTGAATATATTTTATATTTTATGGCATTACTATTTGTGTTCCGAACAGACTGAAAATCTATTTTTATTATGCTTTCTGAGATGGCACTTTAAATTTAAGCCCCATTTTCTATGGCTTATGGCTTTTCTACTGAATTCCTTTGGGGATAAACTTCATTATACTAGTTCTTAACCTAAAATGAAATAGTTCAGAAAGTTTGAAGGAAATATATTTTGTTGTATTTTTGATTAATAATCATAGAAAATATTTTGGCTACTCAGAAATACTATATACATTTAATTGTCAATAATTCATAAGTATTATATGTAATGAGTTATATTCATAACTGGATAATTAATAGTTATAGCTTAAATATTTGAAATATAATTATATTTTATAAATATTAAAATCAATATATAAAATTGTAAATGAAATACTTATTTTCATAATAATATTTCTATGAAATGAAAATGAAAAATCAATCAGAATTTCTGAAATTTAGGCTGTTATGGAAAGGACTGCTGTGTTGAATCAAAGTGAAAAATCTTATTTGCTGGAATGTCATAAAACCTATTACTTAGTCAGGATTTTTGTGGTCATTTAAATATACTCTCAGTTGTTTATATAAGCTGTCAAAATTCCCCATTTTCCTATTTAAAATATGTTTCCATTAAGCTATTTCTACAAGATTAAAATATAAACAGTTATGAAAAATATATGAGGTAAAAATAGATAAGATTTATACAATGGATTATTTAGCTTAATTAATTTTTTAAAGGAGGATAATTATGATTCCCAAAGTAATAATTGAATAATATAAATAATATGACACTGATTAATTTCAGAAATATTACATGATTAATATTTTTTTTTTTTTGGTTTTTGGGCCACACGCAGTGACGCTCAGGGGTTACTCCTGGCTATGCGCTCAGAAGTCGCTCCTGGCTTTGGGGGACCATATGGGACACCGGGGGATCGAACCGCGGTCCGTCCTAGGCTAGCGCTGGCAAGGCAGACACCTTGCCTTTAGCGCCACCGCCCGGCCCCACATGATTAATATTAATTAATGTGATCATTGTATGTTTAAGTAACAAAGAGGGACATCTAACTAGAATGGAGTTACAGTAATGATATGCAATATGTGACTTTATTACAAACACTTTATACATAAATACATGTTTATAATATATACATCTTTTTTTTTTTTTTTGGTTTTTGGGCCACACCTGGCGGTGCTCAGGGGTTACTCCTGGCTGTCTGCTCAGAAATAGCTCCTGGCAGGCACGGGGGACCATATGGGACACCGGGATTCGAACCAACCACCTTTGGTCCTGGATCGGCTGCTTGCAAGGCAAACGCCGCATCTCTCACCGCTGTGCTATCTCTCCGGGCCCTAATATATACATCTTTTTTTTTTTTTTTGTGGTTTTTGGGTCACACCCGGCAGTGCTCAGGGGTTATTCCTGGCTCCAGGCTCAGAAATTGCTCCTGGCAGGCACGGGGGACCATATGGGGCGCCGGGATTCGAACCGATGACCTCCTGCATGAAAGGCAAACGCCTTACCTCCATGCTATCTCTCCGGCCCCTAATATATACATCTTAATGTAATTTAATTTTTTCACATTTTATAGTTTTTCAAATGTGGAAACTCAAATTTTGCTTTAGTTAAGCAATAAATATTTAAAAAACATTTAATATATAGCTATTTTTGTAACTATATTTCTATGATTTTACATATATATAAACACACCAAATAATTTATATCTATAAGTTCTGCATATTTATTTTATGTTTCCATATTTTATCATTCTTTTATATTAAAAAGTAATCCTAATATATTATATTAATATAGATTCATTATATTTACTGTTCCATGTAAAAGATTGATGATACATATAATATGATATTTATGAAAAATTTGAATAGTAATAACAATTTAGTTGAAAATTAAAACGATATCCAATTTATTAAAAAATGTTTTTGGAGTCCTTTGAGTAAGAAATCTCACCTTTGTGTGTGGGCGTAAAAATTACTGCTCAAAGCTTACTCCTGACTTCATGCTCAAAGTCCATACCCAGCCTAAATTGGTGTGGCCTATGTGGTTCTATGGACTAACCCATGTCAGTTTTATGCAAGGAAAGTGTCTTAAACTCTATACTATTACTTATCCCTGAGAAATTGTAACCATTTTAAATAGAAGCATTAGGAAAAGATCTTAAATCGCCACATACTCTAAGATTTATAATACATAAATAGAGGTTGCTATTTCTTTAAACCATGTTCCTGTGTCAAATGATATTTATGATGTTGTTTTGAAGTAATGTTTATGCAGATATTATTAAATGAGAGGCAAAGAGAAGACAGAATGAGTAATAGACTTCCAGGATTCTGAATTAATTTTATTTTTAGATTTTTAACTTGCTTCTTTTTTTACTTTTCATTGCTAGTGTATAAATAGGTAGCTTAATCATATTTTTCCTGTTTAACAAATTTACATTTAAAATTGTAGTTTTACTTTGAAAATCCTTATTGAATTCTATCTCCTTTAAACTCAGTAACATATTTAAGAGTCTAAAATTATGTATACATAATTATTTCTCCCTGACTTTTCATATCACATTGCAAAACAGTTTATTATTTTTTGCCATATGCTAGCTTTGAAGTTATCTCAATAGCTAGCATTTTTATATTTCTTTCCATTTATTTAGTTATATATTTTATTCCTAAACCATTTAATAATGAAGTGCTACCTACTACCAATGTCCACCTCGCTATATACTCTCAAACATAGATATTTGAGTCACCCCTGGCTATACTCAGGGCTAATACACAGCTTTCTTTCCTTATAAAACACTTCCGGAAGTGGTTTAGCCTTGCTGAAGTCTCTCTCTGGCTTCTAGTAGAATATAAACAGATGTTACTATGCTTTGAAATGAAGGAACTGAAGACTGTTTGGTCAATTTGCTAATATTATATCATTATATCATTTCTAACTAACTCATTTAAGACATTATTCTACCATACAAGTTTTACACCAAAGTATATTCCACTGCAAGCATCCACTTTCAGGACTAGGTGTAAATCAGGACTAGGTTTAAATCTCAGTTGAGATCAAGTTAAGACAACCAACTCTTCTTCATCTATATTGCTATGAAATTGCAGCATTTCATTCACACCCTTAAATTGACTTTTGGTTAAAAGCTTATACTGTTATAGTGGATATGGTGTAGTGTGGGAAGAAGACCAGCTAATTTAGAAGACACTTAATCATTGTAAATCTTACCAATATGAAAGATAGTCTAACAAAAAGTGGAATTTTTTAATCTGTTGTTTTGTTTTTTCATAATTTGATTTGGTTTTAGGGACTCACTTGGCAGTGTTCGGAGCCAAATCCTGGATCTCAGTTCAAGGATCACTCCTGTTAAAGAACTGGGAACCAAATAAGGTTCTGGGGTTCAAATTCAGGTCAGCTTTATATAAATCAAGCAACTGACCCATTACACAGCCTTTCTGTCTCTTGTTTTATTTAATTTTAGGATCACAGCCACCTGTTCTCATGATTTACACCGATTCTGAGATCATATTACTACTGAAGATGTTTGGGTAATCATATATACAGTTTAGTAATCAACTAAACTAAATAGTATGGGTTACAGATATGGTATGTACCAGAACTCTGGATATCCCTCTGCCCCCATCAGATGGGTAATAGAAATAGTTAACATGAGGAAATAGTAAAAATTAAGAGACTAATTGATCAGGTAACTTGATCTTGATCTTACGTTCTTGCCTGAAAGAAAGGCAACACCCAGTTAGATGACAGGAAATATAACAAGGAATGCCAAAGGTATAAAGAACCATAAGAACTGGCAAGGAGAAGCCTACTACAATACCTTAGTAAAATTATATGGGAAAAAAAAAGGCAACCAGCATAGAACATCAAACATCTGGACCTCAAGGGACTGAACCAAAGAGAGATCTGCATTGACCAAATGACATTGAAGGACAAAACCAGTAAGAAAACAGGGTACAGCCACATGGTACCCTGGTACCAGGACATGGAACAATCTCAAATTACCTTTTAAAATCTCTCAAATAAATAATATAACTTCATAATTGTCTACATGCTAATTTTCACCCTACTTATTTATGTTTTCTTATTAGTGTGAAAGCTTCAGATGATGTTGACAGAAGATCAAGGTATTACATAAAAAATACTTTTCAAAAACAAAAATATATCTCTTATTTATTTCATATTTTGTTTGAATTCTATTTCTATTTTTTAATATTTTCGTTTCATAAATTTTTATTCATTATTGTCCTTATTTTAAATACTCCATATTATTTTGCAATTAATCATTTTATAATTTATGGTATATTTTATAAATGTTTCTTTTATTTTCTATGCTAGAAGTATATTAACTATACTGTATGACTTTTACTCAACCATGTAAATGTCTTATTTTTCCCTATATATCACAAAAATATATATAGGGTGTGAGTAAATTTCTATTCAAAATTATTTTCATTAAAAACTCATCTCTATCTTCTGCTTTGCACCATTTATCTTCATAACCATCTTTCAGGTTTACAATTAATTTTTTGAAGACAATAATATTGTGTCTAAATTTATTTCTTCTCCAACCGATTTTAAATAAATTCAGTTTTATTTATTTTATTATGATATTACCTGGTATTGACATAGGCAAACAGGTGAGAGACTGAGACAGAGAGACATAGGTAGATATAAGAAACATAAAGACAGAGACACAGAGAAAACACAACCATTCTGGGCCAGAGCAGTGGCGCAGCTATAGGGCATTTGCCTTGCATGCGGGTGACTGAGGATGGACTTCTGTTCAATTCCCTGGTGTTCCATGTGGTCTCTAAGGCCAGGAGGGATTTTTGAGTACATAGCCAGGAGTAAACCCTGAGTGTAAATAAAAAACAACCACAACAATTTTGAGATGCTAAAGTGATCTAGAGATGCAAACCAGTGAGATGAAACATCACTTTTTCTTCCATAACTGTTGGAAATGTATTATTTTAGCTGTACCTATGCTACAGTATAAACATTCCTATAAACGTTTAAACTTCGGCTCCAGACCATAAACTCATATTAAGGTAATATACAATAGAGGGCATATATTGGTACATATAATCTAGAATGTCTTAAATAAAACAAAAACAGTCCTCACTTGCTTAAGTGAGAGTGTAAGATGTAAGTCTTAGCAATAGAAATGGGCCCTAAATGATCATGGTATTTCTGGGAAGCCATTGGGAATCCTTTGATACTTTTTTTGATAAGTAACACAATGACCCCATTTTTCCTATAAAAAAAAAATAACAAAAAAGAGTAGGATTTATACTAACCCTACACTATTTCCCCTTGCTGGGGATATGTTTTCTCTTCTCCCTCCCAAAAAACTTTGTGAAAAATGGAATGTGAAAAATAAACCTTTTATTTTTACCTGCCTATGGCTATTTGGCTTCTGTAACATGCTTCCTGCTTTGCTGTCAGTGTGAGAAACTCACCTTAGTATAGAATTATACAATTTTGATTCTGTAACCTGGCTTGACTTAGACATAATGACAGCCATGACAGGCTTAAACTGCAAATACCCAGAGCTTGAAATCCTGGCAACCCCAGGAAAAGGGCCTCCGAGTACGAGATGTGGCCCTAGCATGTTCAAATAAACTCCTTTGATTTTGCACTACTGACTATCTTCTCATGGTCTTGTGGACAGGATCTTGAGTTCAGAACTAACACTTTACTAATTGCAACTTTAAGTGAGCCTCTTTAGTACTCGATATTTTTGTTCTTAAAAATACTATAGAACCTGGGGACAACAGCCAACAGAAATGTACATTATATCCTTCTGTTGTTGACAGAAGAAAAAAATATTTCAGATCTTCAGCCATGTCCTAGGCTCCTTATTAATCTCTCAGAACTGTAGAAATTGCAAAACAAAAAATTATTTTATTTAAAGATTAATGTGTGATGGAATCAAGAGATAGCTGAGTAAGTGGGATATTTGACTTGCCTGTGGAGAACAGTATAAGATCCTTGCCATCCCATTAGATTCCCAGAACAACTCCAGGAGTAATTTCTGAGCACAGAGTGATCCCTGAAAACCGACAGTGGTAGCTCCAAAACAAAAATGAAACACACAAAGTATTTGTGGAAAATAACACAAAGTAAAGAGTGGTATTCAAGAGTGAGCACATCATTCTTGGGTAGGGGTAGAATGAAGATTTAAATTATGCATTCTGAATTAAATATGACGTCCAATGCAAAATGGTGTCTGGAAAAATAGAGTAATCACTGCCATAAATTGGAATGCAGATGACCCCAAAATGAGTTTTCCAATAGCTATTTTGCAAAAACTTGAGTAGACTTTTGCCAAGCTGCCCAATGTGTGGCTTTCTGTAGCTTAAGGGATTCTGTGAAAAATAGGACCATGATCTTCATTTAATCTTATCTACACTTGTGTTCTGGCTGCACAATCACTTGATCTCCTGAGATGTTCCTTCAGGCTTTGAACTGGTGTTTGCATTCTCTGGCTGTAAACTGATTACTGCCATTCACAATGCTTTTAGAGTTTCTGAAATTCAATGCCTAGTGGTCCCTACATCACAGGTATGGTGTATAAATGACTTAGATCATTTTGAAAGAGAAAGCCTCAGTTTTCCCCGGCCAGCTGCTGTGAAAAATACCATTTTTGATGGTTTTCATCCTATGTTTTAATTCCCCAGGACCTTGAAATTCTGCTGAGTTTAAGATCACTGAGAACTAAGATAATTGGCAAAGCCTAAGGCAAATAGCCTGGAAGACTCAAACCAGCCAGATGCTTGGAAGGATATTTGTATTCTTTGTAATAGTTTTTCAACTGATAGAAAAGCAAAGAGCCTTTTAATGCCTGCACAAACCCTTTTCTTTTAACTTAGTCCTATGCTAAGTTCTTCCATTTTCAATTCTCCACCACTTTTCAATAAACTTTACTATCTTCTTCTTCTTCTTCTTTTTTTTTTTTGTTGTTGTTGTTTTTGTTTTTGGTCACACCTTCAGCAGCAACGCTCAGGGGTTCCTCTTGGCTCTATGCTCAGAAATCGACCCCATCAGGCTCGGGGGAACAAATGGGATGCTGGGATTTGAACCACCATCCTTCTGCATGCAAGGCAAACTCCTTCCCTCCATGCTATCTCTCCACCCCACTTTAATATCTTCTAACTCTGAGTCTGAGTCTATGCTCATTTTTTGGCTATATAGAATACCAAGAAAAGCCTCTGGCCCTTGAATACTGCTTCAGAGCTTCTCCCACTAGCACTACCCTCCTCTCACCTATAAGAAAAGTTTATACTTTATATTTTCCTCTTTCTCAATGTTGTTACAATGAGAAAAAAAAGTGTTTTAACATTTTACTTTTCATTGAACAACATATGAACATAGAATATGTTCCTTTTATCTCATAAATTAATTCCTAATTAGAAAGAGTTTAGTAGATTGATTCATTATTTTTCTCCTGTCCATCAATTAAATTACTCTAGTGTGTATGCTAAAACAAAATATAATTCAATACTTATAACACTCATCTGTATTTTTATTTTTTTATCTCTTAATTATGGAACATTTTTTGGTCATAGTGTTTATGCCTAAATGTCAAAATAAATGTTGAAAAGCTCACATGAAATGTTTTAATCCTTAGACAAATTGGCAACAAACAAAGTAATGCAGAGATTAACTATCTGAAAAAAAAATCCTCTAACATAATCCTTCATTCAAGATCAGAAAGCTGCCTCCCTTAAAAGAAAAACATAAAAGCATCATGAAAAGAATTGTTTCCTTTTTAGCATGCCTTTATAGATATTTTCCATTGTTTTTGTTTTTATTTGATAACACCAGAAACCTGTTGAAAGTTCAGTAGAAACAAGGAACAATTGTCCTTTTCTGAAAACATAAAGTTGAGGAGAGTAATTCTTATGTGCTAATACACATATGTTTAAATGAGCCTTCTTTCACTTAGGTGTGTATCAGAGACAAGTCCATGGGAAGATTTTCTTGCTCATTCTTGTACCCATTAGGCTGCTACCAAACTTTCATCCCTGTTATTTCCTTATACAACCTCATCCTTGAAGACAAGTTATTTTAGAAAATGAGCTCTCTGTCTTGCAAATTTCACTTGTTGACATTAAAGCTGTTTCCCAGTCACTTAATCTGTCATTTAATTCGACACGGAGCGGTAGTGAAACTGGACTATCAAGGCTTCATAATTGCCAATATCACTATGGACTATGGAGAAGTAGTGGAGGTAAAATGTAAGCGAACTGAAGAATATAAAGTTTAATATGAGATAGCTTATCTTTTCTGTTTACTTTATAATTAACATATACCTAACAACAGAATAAAAATTAGTGTGTATTAAAAAAACAAAGCCAACATTTTGTAAATAGATCTTTGAGTTGATTACTTTGGAGAATTTTAGGATTTATAAACACTCAGAATTGAATTTTTCCTTAACAATAATTTTTTCTATCAGTTATGGTGGATAGAAGAAATTATGTGGAGAAAATGTATAAAACTTTGAACATGAAGTGGAGATACAATCCTACTCTTTGTGTTGAAGTATATATATGGATGTTTATGGGTAAATTAATCTAGTTAATTTTGTTGATTATTTGAAATCTCATCTGCATTGGGTGTATACAAACATATAAGAGAAATAGCTAGCAAAGGATAAATCAATGGTACATAGGTCAGGAACTTCCTCTTTGACTTATTATCTAAGGCCAGGAGGATAGCAGAAAAGGAGTAGTTTTTTTTCACAGATGGAGTGAAATCAAAAAGAAAAGAAAGCTAAAAGGAAAAAATGTCAAGAAAGCTAAAAGAAAGCTAAAAGGAAAAAAAAATTAAGCAAATAAACAAATGCCAAAAGAGAGATCCATGGAAGATCTGGGTAGCAAATCTGAGACAATGAAGGTAAAGTTAGCAGTTAGCAAGAGCATTGAAATCTTCAAGAGAAGAGACTTTTAGGGGTGAATATTATGGAACAAAAGACTTAAACTTTATATAAAAAACCTGGGGACCTAGAAATATGAATAAGATGTAAAAAAATAAAGTATAATATCCAAGCTTATGTGGGCTCTGGGCTGGTTTTATCCCAAGACCCACAACAAGCCCAGATTCTCACTACATCATTATTAAACACAAATAGTAATTTACCTTAATTTAATTCTGTATTTTACTTTTGTTATATAACTGATAGTTTTATTTATTTGAGATTAAAAAAAACAACTCTAAACATTAGTTTTAAAAGGGCTTCTTATATACCTATATAGCACAGAAGGTAATTATGGTATTTATTCTTAGAATAACATTCATGTTTTAAATTTTAAAATAATAGTTGTATTCATGGTTTGATTTAAAATGTAAGTCACAATATTTTAAATAATTTTAATTATTTTAGGGTTTAAGATTAAAGCCAGGGCCTAAGATGTAATATAGAGGTACTCTCTTAGCTACATCCCACATCTCAAATACTATTTCATATAAACACATTAATCATTACAGTTATATATTCCTATTTTCACTTTTAAAACACATTCTTCTTTGTAATAATAATACAGTGAGTAGGGCTTTTCTCTTTAAAGTGGCTGGCCTGAGATTGATTCTTAGCCTCTCATCTGGCCCTTCACAAGTCATTTCTGAATTTCACCAGGTACTCCCAAAACAAAGCAAATATGCAAAATAATCCCACATAAACTATCAGATTCTAAAACTGATCTTTTCCTATCATAGTAAAAGTATCATATAAATATAAACATATAATAAAAATACAATGAATATTTTCTACTGGAAAACAGTATTTTAGAAAGTCACATAAATGAGAGGGAATACATGATTTTTAATTGTCTTAGAAAAAATTGTCTTACCATAAAGAACATTACCACCAAATATAATTAAGTACACTTGCTATTTTGTATAGTTATGTGTGCTAGCATGTATGAATATATATATCTATATAAGTGCATGTATGAAATATTTTAATAACTATAGAAAATAAAAAATGACTATCATGTATTTGAAGGCAAGTGCCATACTTACATGTTATACATTTTTTCTCTTTTAGTTCAAAATGAATTACTTTGTGTAGATAGCTAGGTATTTAAACTAGAGCATTCACATCTTCCCATTTGTCTTCCAATTAAGGAAATCAAAAGATTATAATAAATGCTTATTTTAGATTTTCTCTAAACTTTATGCTGATCAATTCCCGTTCATCTGTTTAGTTACAGCTCATTTTATTGTAGGTTTTTATAATAATTAATCATCATATGCTTCTTTCCTGTTAGAAGATGCATGCATTAGCTGCATTCTGTTTATTTTCCTTCCCAGTCAGCAATTATAATGCCAAAGTAAATTAAAGTAAATTATATTTTTACAGGTTTTGAGGTAAAAATTGATGATAATTGCTAAAATTCTGGAATAGGCATATTGGAAAAATAGTCAAATAAATTAACCCTGGAGTAAGACTCATTCATCATATAACATTATTCAAAAATTAAGCAGAAATTGCCATCCATCTATATTATTTCCCTTGAATTGTTTAATAGTGGGGGTAGGGAATGTACTTTTAAAATTAAAATTAGTGCTCTTTAAATTGTCTTTGTCATTTTTCATAATATTTCTAAATATTTATTATGTATTCTTATGAATATTTTCCTCCATTGTTATTTAAAAGTTATTGTACATGCTGATGTCACTGTACATACTTTCTATCCAATGGGAGGGTGATTGAAGGAATGCTCTTTTTAAATTTGTTGTTGTTGTTTTGTTTGGGGGCCATACCCAGTGATGTTCAGGCATTATTCGTGATTATGCGCTCATAAATCACTCCTGGCTTGGGGGAACATATGGAACTAGGGGACCACGGTCCTTCCTGGGTCAGCCATGAGCAAGGCAAATGCCCTACCACTGTGTTATCACTCTGGCCCTGCTCTTTTAAATTTTATTTTTATTTTTTATTTATTTTTATTTTTATTTTTTTTGGGGGGGCACACCCGTTTGATGCTCAGGGGTTACTCCTGGCTAAGCTCTCAGAAATTGCCCCTGGCTTGGGGGACCATATGGGACGCCGGGGGATCAAACCGCAGTCCGTCCTAGACTAGCGCTTACAAGACAGACACCTTACCTCTAGTGCCACCTCACCTGCCCCTCTTTTAAATTTTAATCATTTTATTTACAGACAAATGTTTTTAAATGGGATTTTAAACAATAATAATAATAATAATAATAATAATAATAATCAACCGGAAGTTTTTATTAACAATGAATAACATCATTTTGGGGGGAGATTATCTTTCAGCAAATATAGAATTTCTTAAATATAATTTCCAAGACATGTTAAATTTAAGCAAGTCTCTTTTCCTTTTTGGCTTGGAGGATAAAAGATGGACTTCAGTGATCATGGACTAGGGTCTGACTCCCAACTTCACATTGTTCTAAAGATCTGAAAGTGCTGGTCTATATGGTGCAAACCCTGAAGAAGGGTTTGGGGATAGCAATGAAATTTAGGGTTCCGGGGGGGAAAAAAAAGAAAAAAAAAAAAAAAAAAGAAATTTAGGGTTCCAGGCATTCAAGGAAATCACCTTCATTAGCCCTTTGAGATAGCTCCGATACATGAAAAACCACTATTAATAGTCTTGTAAATGAAAAATGAAGTATCATAATAAATGAAAAATAAACCCTTAATTAAACAAACAATTCATGTTTATTATTTAACCTTTAATAAACCTGTCATTTTTTCAACTTTAACATGATTCATTCTTTTCAGTAGTATAGTAATCAGAATATCTGGTTATAGCAACTAATACTTTTTCACCAAAATTTGTCTTCTTTGGAAAGAGATATGTTATTACTCATATACCTTAAGTTGTCATTGTTCTTAATTTCTACGGTACATTATCACTTTTTATTCATAAACAGAGTTTGAAGCACAAGAAATAGTCGACATCAGAAAATCACTTGCCACTTAGAGAATTGTGTTGCGGGATATATTTATTATCTATAGAGTCCGTGTCAGTGTAGTGGTAAATATATCTCACAGTTGGATACACAAAATTAAGTCATTTAATGGATTTGTAGTTCAGTTGATTGAGGTCCTCAGGTCTCAAGGCGCTTCAGGAAGCCATTTTATTTGATCTGTAATTGTCAGTCATTCTTACTTCCACATGACTACTGTTGTGTGACTCCCAGAATAGAGAGCACTTAAAATTGTATTAAAGCAGTGATAAAATAATGTTTAAATATATCTGTACCACACATCCACAATATCCTATATTTTGATGTTTATTTAAAATATTAACATTTTATTCTGCTAGAAATGGATTTGTCTCCCTATCCAAAGTGTAAAGCTTCCTGTTGATTTTTACTTATTAATACATAAAAATCAAAAATCCTCAATTCAAAAAAAACATAATAAAACTGAATTTCAGTAATATAATTTCAATGTAGAAATCAAGAGATTGGAACAGATGGTTACTTTATCAAGTAAAACCACTTGCTACTTTTTATATATTAGGTTATCACCAAGTAATAATGGTCATTTTTTAAAGAAAAAAAAAGAAGTAGTTTCCATCTATTTCCATTCTTTAAAAATGCACCTGCATATTATTTTGACAAACCACATCATTTTAGGAAAAAAGATCATATCTTAGAAAAGTAAGTTTGCTTCAAAATGATTTAGTGTTAATAGTTCGGAGCTTGCCAGAAAGCTAGGATTTGTTCTTCATTTATCAGTGCCAGCCGCATTTTGATGAAAAATTTCACAAGCACAGCATTTCTCTCTCTCTCTTTCTTTTCTTTCTTTCTTTTTTTTTTTTGCTTTTACTCTGAAGACATTAGCAAACCTTAAATAAATAGGAGTTCTACATTCCACAGAAGTTCTAAAAGCAGTCTAAATTCCAGATGGAGCTCTCAAGCTGGACACTGAAATAAAGTTTGCACAAACACTGTGAAAATTAAGCCAGAAATCTTTTTTCTTTCTTTTCTTTCTTTCTTTCTTTCTTTCTTTCTTTCTTTCTTTCTTTCTTTCTTTCTTTCTTTCTTTCTTTCTTTCTTTCTTTCTTTCTTTCTTTCTTTCTTTCTTTCTTTCTTTCTTTCTTTTTCTTTCATTTCTTTCTTTCTCTCTCTCTTTCTTCTTTTTCTTTCTTTCTTTCTTTCTTTCTTTCTTTCTTTCTTTCTTTCTTTCTTTCTTTCTTTCTTTCTTTCTTTCTCTCTTTCTTTCTCTCTTTCTTTCTTTCTCTCTTTCTTTCTTCTTTCTTTCTTTCTTTCTTTCTCTCTTTCTCTCTCTTTCTTTCTTTCTTTCTTTCTTTCTTTCTTTCTTCCTTCCTTCCTTCCTTCCTTCCTTCCTTCCTTCCTTCCTTCCTTCCTTCCTACCTTCCTTCCTTCCTTCCTTCCTTCCTACCTTCCTTCCTTCCTTCCTTCCTTCCTTTCTTTCTTTCTTTCTCTTCTATTTTTTTGGGCCACACCTGTTTGATGCTCAGGGGTTACTCCTGGCTAAGCACTCAGAAATTGCCCCTGGCTTGGGGGGACCACATGGGACATCGGGGGATTGACTGCGGTTCTTCCTTGGCTAGCGCTTGCAAGGCAGACACCTTACCTCTAGCCCTACCTCACCGGCAAAGAGGGAGTTCTCTGACCGGGAAACGAACAAAAATCTTATGAAGCACTAGTTTTCTCACATACTTTCTCAGTATAAATGGGCATGTTAGAAATCAAATAGGAATATGGATTCATAAATAACTAGATAGTTTTTACAATGTTAAAAAAACCACATTTTCTCGATAATTTATAATAATAATAATCTATATGAAACTAAGATGCATATATTTGGAAGTCATAAATAATATCTGAAAGTAACATAGGGATCTAAAGCATATTCTCTTGGGCTGGAGCTATTGCACAGTGGAAAGGGAATTCGCCTTGCATCCAGGTTTGATCCCTGGCATCATACATTGTTCCTGAGCTGCCAGATACAATTCTTGAGTGTAGAACCAGGAGTAACCCCTTAGCACTGACAGTTGTGGCCCAAAAAACAAACAAAAAGATGCATTGACTTAAAAAACTTATCCAGAAAGCTCATAGACTACATGTTCAAAAACCATTGTAGTGGGAACACAGTAAAGTGATTTTATTCAGGATTTTGGTGAAAAGAGCCAAGATCAATTCAATAGCTTAATAAGCACCCAAAGTAACTCAATCCCAAATGATTCCCATGAGTCTCAATGACACCTCACATCTGAGATCTCTTTGGTTGCTTCACTGACCAGTTATACCTTGTAAAGAAAGACAAGTTGTGAAAATCCTTGTTTATATGTTTTTGAATGTCTGTATGCTTTATCTTTGAAACATAATAAAGTGATTTATTTATATATAATTATTTTAAGATTAATTATGAGTGCAAGGTGTCAGTTGATTTGATACTAGATTTTCCCCAGCCGAGGCCCAAGATCATATGATCCTCTGAACACAACATGAAAAAACTTTGAGCATCAGCCGGTATTGCCCCAACACACAATTAATATTGTCTATAAATTGCCTTTTATGCTATCAACCACAGTTTGACTGACAATATCACATCTGGTCTTCCATGTACTCATCTACAGAGTATAGATTTTATTCTTGAGCACAGAGCCAGAACTAAGTTTTGTACATGACTAGATATGTTCCAAACCACCTGCCATTTAACCCTGTAGTTCATTTAGTCATATCATGGTTTTATACTAAAATTACCTTACAATTATTTCCTATTTATATTATTTTTATTATATTTATTATATTATATTATATCATATCATTAAAGTATATTATTTATTTATTGCGGTTTGGGCAACATCTGTTGACTTTCAGGGGTTACTCCTTACTTTACACTCAGAAATCACTGTGGCTGGGTGGCTGGGGGAAAATATGGGACACTGGAATTGAACTGAGGTCCATTCTGGGTCAGCCATATGCAAGGCAAACCACCGTTCCACTGTGCCGTCACTCCAACCTCAATGATTTCTTTTTGAAAATTTGCTCACTTTGAGCAAAAATGAAAAATCTAAAAAATCTGAGATTTATGAACAATAAATATAATTATTGATAAAATGTTTATGTTTTTAAAATAAGTGTATGTACATGTGTATGTCATTATTTTAGACCAAAAAATTCACTGCTCCCATCAGAAATAAAGACCAAATAAATGTAAATTATACTTTTACAATATCAGTCTTTCAGTACAGATACACATTATAGTAAAAATTCATAGTTAAAATATTTTAACATTGTATAGATGTTGGCATTAAGGAATTGATGGTCTGCGTATGTACTTGTTACTATGTAGTCAATGATGGAAATCTGGAAAGTTTGAACATTTCAGTGATGGTTTAGATAAAATGTTAGCATAAAAATAAAAAATGTTATTATAAAGAAAATACTTAAATACACATTTAGGAAATAAAGTTTTATCTTGATTAATAAATTTTAAATACATTTTAACTATTTTTATTTTAACTCAATTATTTTGTTTTTTTCAGATATGTTAAAACTATTTATTTATTTTAAAGGAGGGTTATATATAGCTATTGCTGAATTCTGGGCTTATTCCTGGCTGCGCATTCAGTGGTCACTCATGGCAATACTTGGGAGACGGGGGGACATCTGTGGAACTGGGGATCAACTATCTGGCAGTATCAAGCACAGTTAATCTGGGCACCTGTCTTTCAGCTTTAAAAATTATTCTTAGTCCATATGTATGTGTTTTTTGCTTCTTTTGTGATCAGAGAAGATAATAGATGAGGATTCAGAAGTGTGTGCTATTATTTTATTAGTTTATTCTATTCTTTATAGTAACTTTCCTACTTCAGATATTGTAGTTTGAGTATATTGCTTCAATTCTTTTACTTCTATTTTCTTGGATACAGTTCTTTGACATGCCCAAAAAATAAAGTTTATGTTGAATTGTGTGTATATATGGTATTTTTTTTACCATACATACATTCCTTACTTACATACATAATTTAATGTTAAAATTATAAAGTGCTTTCCTCTAAGAGGTTTATTTTATTCTCAGATTTCTCATTTTTCAAAATATATAAATCACTTTTACACATAAGCAATACACAGTAATACCCTGAATAAGGTTTCCTTTCCTTAGCATATATCATGCTTAAAAAAATAAAATAGCAAACTAAAATATTATGGGAAAAGAAACCCACTTATGAAAATATATAAAATATTTTAGATAAAAGATTCCACATTAGTAAGCTCATTATTTAAATTCAAATTTAATAAATAAATGGCTGTATCAGTTGTCATAACACCAATGCTATTATATAACATAAAGTAATTTTAATTTCTTCCAACTGGATAGTGGGTTTAGCCATTTTAAACTTTAGATTTTCTTACTTTGATTATTGATGTTTTCTATTTTCTATTACTTTTTATATGCATCTGTGTAAGAGGTGAGGGGGCCCATAAACATCCTTACATACATGAAAGCCTGAACTAGTATTGTTTTAGGCTGTCTTGTGACAAAGGATGTGTAAAAACAATTATTTTAATTTATGGATCATGATTCTCTTACATTCCTACAAACATGTAAATTATATAATCATATTATTTATATGAACATTTTTATATAATCAAAGATAAGTACATCAGAAAAATTTCAAAATTGAGAAGAGAATGAGAGGAAAAAATAGAGAAAAATATGGGAAGAGAGAGTTATAATGACACAAGTAGGAGACAAAGGTAGAAATCAAGGGACATAGTAACCAGTTTTGTGGGTTCCAAAATCCAGATTCTGAGTATTTCCTTCGTTCTGAAATCTCAGAGAAATCATCAGCAACTAATGTACCCCCATTTAATTCCCATAATTGTGAATTAAATTTATCTAAATTGGGGGTTATTAGAAAAAGCAGAGAAAAGCCGTGATAATTATATCTACTTAAAAACATAGTAAAAAAAGAGCAACGTCTTGGCATCTAAGATGGAAATGGATCATTAAGACAAGTGTCACTATCAAGAACTTAAAGGAGATAAGGATGATGATTTACTGCATCTCAGTCAACTCTCTATTGTGACCTGTGCAGATGATTGATAGATCTTAAAGAATGACAGAAGGTTATCATACTTAATCAGGTTACATCTCCCTTTGCAGCTGCTATGCCAGATGTAATGCCTTTGCTTGAACAACTGAACCACATTCTATGGTAACTAATGTGCTACTATCAATATAAAAGATATGCACTTTTCTCTGTTCTGTTTCCATAAAACTCACTATAATCAGTTTTCTGTCAACTGGCAAGTAATTAATATAATCCACTGCTTTCTGCATAAGACACTTTTTTCACTCCTTTACTATATCCTTAGGTCACAGAGATCCTAAACCTTGATCATGATGTATATGGTATGAAGCTGATTAGAAGTTGTTAGTAAGAATCAGACACTACTTTAGAAATACTGATTAGACATGTAACTGTCAGAAAATGAGAAATAAATCTAACTAAAATTCCAGGGCTTTCCACTTCAGTGCGATTTCCAGTTTTCTGAATCATACCAAGATAAGGCTTTCCAAAATGGACAAGTGATCTCAAGGTCCCCTATACATGCAAGCTGCAATAATGTAAGTCCCTTTAGATTTTGACACAACACTTTCCTCATTGATGTGTTGTTGTTTCAATCTCATGGAGACACCTTCAAATAGTGAGTCTTATTTCCCCTCAAAAAAATAATCATATTTCGTGAGAGTCCCATACTGCTAAGGCAGCTCTTCCCTTATTTAGGTCTCATGATTCAGTAGAGAATGCATGTCAGGGGCAAATAGGGATGCACATTGGCTTTTATGAAGGTTCTTCAAAGTGAATTGCAGTATAGATTTTTAGGATTTTGGAGTTAAAAAAGGCCCACTATCTGTAGATAAATATTTTCCATTTGAGAGATAACTTTTATACTATCACTGGGTTCAACTGAATATCTATCCATAAAGCTCTAAGACATGATACCAGTGTTGATAATCATAAAGTTGACTTTATCTACCACCAATAATTACTTGAATAGAAACACTTCAACACAAAATGCAGTGGTATGTAAGTGATCATTCCAATAAGTTCTTATCCATTTATTCTAAAATATAGTAAATAGAGGCTGGAGTGCTAGATGTTTGCCTTGCATGCTGCAGAACCAGGACGAACCTGGGTTCGATCTCCAGCATCCCATATGGTCCCCCAAGCTTGCCAGGGAGCGATTTTTGAGTGCAGAAAGCATGCAGTAACCCCTGAGTGCCTCTGAGTGTGGACCAAAAACTAATATATCTATATATATACATATAATGTATATACATGTGTGTACATATATGTATAATAAAAATAAAAATGATTTTAAAAAGCACAAAATAATATTTTTATCTATTTCTCTATTAATTTATTTTTTGACTTCTTTGATTTGGTGTAGATATTGGAGTTGATGTCTCCAATTTTATTTTATTTTATTTTACTTTCTCTTTCTCTTTCTTTTTGCTCTCTGGCATGATTTTATTTCAGGACTGAGACTATTATGTTGTGCTTCTCTTTATTGCTGTAGTGCCACTGGATATTTTATTTGATATTTCTTTTTGTATTGTTGTGGTGTTTCAATTCCTTTTTTCCTGTCCTTTCTCAAACTGAGGTTGAGAACCTCTAGAAGGACTCCACCCATTTTCGGCTTATTTGATTTTTAACTCATTTTATTGCTTTTTTTTTTCTTCAAACAAAACCACATAACTTGAACTATCTAGTTCCGCCTCTCAAATGGAGGGGGAAATAAGGGAGGGTACAGGACCAAATAGATATATGATCACTAAGTAGTAAGCAAGACACAGAAGGGACCACTAACTCTAGCAGCCTAGGGGGTTAGGGTTGGGGATATGGGATGCAGGATGGGAACGGGGGTAAACGGGAGGACAAATTTGGTGATGGGAATTCCCCTGATTCAATGTTAATATGTACCTACTACTGTGAAATACTACTGTGAAATATGGTCAAAATAAAAATTATATATATAAATAAAAATTATTACATGAGTTAAATTTCATGAAGGTAGTTTTCTTATTTCTTAGTATTTCTGGTCATGAGAATCAGTACTAAGGTTATCCAATTTATAGAGCAGAAAATTTTTATTTAGAGGACTATCAAAGCTACTTTTCTAAGACTGAACATTTTTTATAGCATAACTCAAGACTAACTCTAAAAATATTTGTCCATGACATTCTTCTCCAGATAATGGTTTCTCATAATATGTGGGGCATTCCTGTCAAATTAATTTTATAACTGTTCTTGAAGCATCAATAACTAAAAATTTATTCTTGTATTCACTTTTTTTTTCCTTTAATTTGTTCTAATAATTTCTTCCATATATCTGTTTTAATCATTAAATTAGTATTTATGAGAGAGCTACCATCATTAAACCAAATTGAAATAAATTATTATCATTGATTAATTTATATTGGTCTATTACAAACAACAAGCCAATAAAAACAATGTAGCAGTAATCCTAAATTTCCTTTCAGTCTAACATCTATAATAAAACTGCTAAAATTTTCTAGGTGACAGTGCATAAAAATGACTGGTTTAATCATATTATAAAATAAGACATTTCTGAGTTTTCTGAATTAAGTTATTCATGCTGTGGTATATCTCACAAACTGTACAAAAGCAGCTGTGGTGTGTATTACTTTGAGGATTAAAAAAAAGGAAGAAATAGATTGGATAATGTTTCAAAGTATAATTACCATATGCACTTTGTAGCCAGAATGTAGGAAACACTTGAATATAATGTAGAAAACATAATATTTATTCTCAACATCTTTTCTCATGATTGTCTTTTTTTAAATCAAGTTTTAACCTATCACAAATGATTTTAGCAGGTTTAGAAGGCATAACAGTTTTAGGAGGGCATACTGAGAGTGAATTTTTCTGTGTCACTAAATTAAAATAAAGAAATTATCCCATATTCTGTTATAGACAAAAAAGATGATACCCTGTGTTATATTAAACTGACATTTTTATGATTGGTGACCTTGTACAAAATGTAGACATCCTCCTTTGTCTTATTTACATAAAAAGCATAGTAAGACTGCGAAAAATTAAAATTGAACATATGCATTATTTGTACGACAAACCTTGCTGAGATATAATAGAATGCCTTGCGCCCTTTTTCTCATTCTTCATGCTCTTATTGGCCCAGTTTACAAAGGACACTCAACAGCATTAATAACTTTAATTACTACCTCTTATTTTTCTAGGTTAATGACCATATTGAGAGTGCTAATGGCATAAAATTTTCAAATAGCATGCACACTATTCATGATAAAGGCAGTTTTTTTAACTTATATGCATATTTTTCCACAGTAGATTGACTGTAACATTTTGCCTGCTTTTTAATTTCTCAATTTAATTGAAAATAATACAATCACCCAATATGAAGTAGTATTACAAAACAGGTCACATTCCACCCAACCTCTATCACCCAGTACTGCAAGGTGTACTTTTTCATATTGTAAAAATGTGTAAAAAGAAGGAAAAAAGATTTAATCCACTATCACTATTTTTGTAAATATGTGATGAAATGCTGAGTTGTAAGAATTTGCTAATTTTAATAAGACCAATATTTTTTTTTGCTAGTGGGTTTTTTTGCTGCTCTTATTTATTTTTGTGCCATCTGACAGTGCTCAGGGATTATTCTGGTCCTGTGTTCAGGTGGGGTTGTTCAGGGACCTAATGGAATACCAGGGATCACAAAACAGGCAGACAAATGTCCTAAACACGGTATTATTGCTCCTGCCCTCAAAGTCAATTATTAATTGGCATCAAGTCTTTTATATATATGATTTCATAAGTCACTATTTCAAATAAAAAACATTAATTATTATTTAAAATAAAAATGATTATTTTTATAATTACATTAAATTTAAATGAATAATGTAAGTATATTTATATATAATCATATGATATTTTTGGACATTGCTATTATCATCATGCATTCCCTGCTTAACATATTCATGCTGTGAGAGATTACATTGATATATTTTGAGGCTGTTAGACTACATACAAAGTTTGAATTAAGACAAGCAAAAGAGGAAACAATATAATCTGCTCCCATAAAGTCATGAGGTACAATAGGGATGTCTTCCCAAGTGGAAATTTGAGTGTTATTTGTCCATTAGGTTATGAATAAGGACACATATTTGTGGCTTTAGAAATGCCACAGTTCCTTTAGCAGCAGTTGAATAGTAAGCCTACCTGTTGGTGTACCTAGCTAAAACCCTGAAGTAATGTTGGTGTACCTAGCCTAAAACCCCTGAAGTTGGGTGCAAAGACCCTAAGACCCACCCATATCTGGGAGGGGTCTTGGGAACCGGATAATAGGTGTAACTACCAGCAAGACCTCCCATATCCTGGGAAGGGTCTGGAAAAAGGTAGATAAGGCTGGGACCAAGGGAATTCGGGCCTTTTGGCTCTTTGCCCTTTTTGTCTCTTGGCCGGCTTTTGGATCTTTGGGCCGCATGGAGCCCAAAGGGAAGATGGCTAACAGGAGATAAGATGCAGGGCTAGCAAAATAATGCTGTGCTTGAAAGGTTGACATAGGCCACACACCTTTGGTGGCTAGGCCATGAATAAAGATGATTCTTCCTGAAGCCTGCGTGTGAGGTGAGTAATTTCGCCTTTCACCTGGCCTGGGACCCGGGCCGCGGCTGGATGGGGATGAAGCCACGTGGCTGGGGCCTAAGCACAAAGGCCTCCATCCATCCCCATCCAGCACCATCGTTAATTATTTAATTCAAAATCTGGCGCTCCGAACTTTGACCTGAATCCTGGACCCAAAGAAACCAGCAACAATGGTAATATTTCTGCTTTTCAGTTTAATTTTGGCTCTTGTCGTGGTGCACTGAGCCCACAACCCTGGGCCACGTGCAACAATTTTCAAAGATTGGCCAACACCCCACCTGGGGGTTCAAAGGCCATTAAAACAAGAGAGTGAAAGCTTGCATCACCTCCAGCCCAGGCCCAAAACTAAAACTTTGTTACAAGAAAACAAAAACCTGGGCCTCTTCAAAGACTTATTAAAAGTCTAAATTGGAAAAGGAGGAGAAAAAAGACTGTATTGAAAATGGACCTGATTTTCTGAAAATGACCTATGGCTTGAATTTGGATTTCGACTTTGGAAATTTCGAACTGAACTTTAGTTTAAATCACTTGAACTCTGAACATCCAAAGTGCTCCCAGAGGGGAAAAAAAGGCAGCGGTGAAGCCCCTGCGGCGAAAAGCTCCAAGCGGCAAGCTCCAAGCAGCTCGCTCGGCTGGGCTGTGCTGGGCTCAGTTTTGCCCGGAAAAGCGAAAAACCTGGAATCCACCCTCCAGCGAACCGGCAGCCGGGCAGCGAAACCGGCAACCTCATGGTCTACAAAACCGTCTACGGGGCTCTGAACTATAAAAGAGAGCCACGTGGTGAGATCAGCGTGGAACAAACCAACATCTGAACTTTAAAAGTTTACAAAAGCCACGTGGTGAGATCAGCGTGAAACAAATTAATCTAAACTATGGTTTTAGGTGTAGAAAATTAGTGGGTAGTAATATTTTACTCATAGTTGGATGATGGGATAAGTTTTAATTAGTTAGTGGTTAAAAAAATAAAAATATAAGGGAGGTAATACAGATTAGCCCATTTTAACATCTAATTTCTAACCACCTGCATCTTTGTCTTAGTCATTTTCTTTATGATTTAAATGTGTTTTGTTGTCTTTCAGAGTTAATATTTTCCAATTGCAAAATGTTTTACTGTGTATTTTAATGTACTTAGCCTGTTTTTAAAATGTATGTCATGCATGTATGCTGAAGTACTTGTGTTATAGAAAAGTTATAGGAACAAATAGTTCCCCCAATATAGTTTAAAAGTATAGGAACATGAAAGTTCCAAAATAGTGCTTGGTAAAAAAGCATTAATAGAATTTTAGGTTACAGGTGTAAAGTATATTTTGCAAATGATATGTTTTTAAAAAAGAGGGCTGGTATATTAATTTTCACTCTATTACGTTGGTGCATAAAAATATTAAGAAAAGGAGGAAATGTTGGATGTACCTAGCTAAAACCCTGAAGTTGGGTGCAAAGACCCTAAGACCCACCCATATTGGGGGGGTCTTGGGAACCGGATAATAGGTGTAAACTACCTGCAAGACCTCCCATTCCTGGGAGGCGGTCTGGAAAAAGGTAGATAAGGCTGGGACCAAGGGAATTCGGGCCTTTTGGCTCTTTGCCCTTTTTGTCTCTTGGCCGGCTTTTGGATCTTTGGGCCGCATGGAGCCCAAAGGGAAGATGGCTAACAGGAGATAAGATGCAGGGCTAGCAAAATAATGCTGTGCTTGAAAGGTTGACATAGGCCACACACCTGTGGTGGCTAGGGCATAAATAAAGATGATTCTTCCTGATGGCTGCGTGTGAGTGAGTGATTTCACCTGGGCCTGGGACCCGGCCGGCTGGATGGGGATGAAGCCACGTGGCTGGGGCCTAAGCACAAAGGCCTCCATCCATCGCCATCCAGCCCCATCGTTAATTATTTAACACAACAAGCTACTGTCTTAAATCAGCTTCCTAGCAATGGCTTGGGAACTCATGCTTTCCCTAGAAATCTTGATTTTATAGAAAATACTCTGGAAAGAAATAATATTATTACTAGAGATGTCCTAGAGGGAAAGTAGGGCAACATGGTAGTTTCACAATAAAAAATAGCTTAAACTATATTTTTCATGTATAGATTGATTTTTGAGTGGGTTCCACAATCATCTTTGTTAATAAAATATGCATTGGGCTGCCTATTATGAAAGAGTAGGCTAGCCTACCTACAATAAATGCCAATATATTTTATTTTTATAGTGATATTCAAAAGTTATCTATTAATATAACAATAATTGGGTAAACAACTGCAGAAGTCTCTTTCATACTCTCATTACCTTCTCTGTATCAAGTTTTACTCCACACATACACTATACACATAGTGTGAATATTCCTCTAGGGCTTAACACTTGGTCTGTGATCATTTAATTACATTGATCTTAAAACACTTCTTAGTTCTAACTTAGCTTCTTTCACTAAACAGAGTATAATTGTCAACTTAAGACATCCCTCAGGATTGAAAAAGATAAGCAAATAAGAATTGATTGACAATTTATAATATTATGCTTTGGAAAGAGAAGGGGATTTTGTCTCTGTGGAGAGTACATTAGCAATAAAATTTATTTTTTGCATGAAGTCTCCTTAGCAAGAAGCATATTCACATAGAACTGCCTTCTTATTGATAAGATATTCTAATCTTCATATCAGGAAGTCATTCCTCATTTTAATGATGGCATGCTAGATGCATTAACGCATCAAACACGGAGCTAAGTTATCTTGGGGATCTCCTATTATGTCACTTAGTCTTCTCAGGAGATACCTGACTGGAAAATTTAGACAGGGAAGATAAATGACAACTTCAATGGTAGATACATGTTTGTTGTGTTTTGTGACCTTAGACATATATTGGATATATAACCCTAAGAGAAAAATATAAAGTATTTTCTCTTACAAGTAGTATAAAAAAACCCTCACAACTAAACCCCACCAAATTAAGCAAGGGAAATACCCTTTGCATAGTCATTTTTTAATTAAAGTGATAAACTACAGGAATACAGCAACATTGTGGAATACTCGCTGTGAAATCATAATAGAAAAAAGAGCACAAATTGAAATTAAGTTACTTGAGCATCAGGAAATTCAATTTGATACAGGAACTGTCAGACTCTTCTCATCCATCTTTCCAACAAGGATATCAATCACTGTTTTCTTTTCTGTCTTCAATATTACTCCTCTTACTTCCCAGGTGTTTGTGCTGGTATTATTAGCTGAATTTTCTCATTTCTGCGTAACTTCTCTTTATTTTTTATACTTTCCAGACCTGCTGAAAGTATAGTGAAAGAAAAGTTTTACCCATAATATTGGTGCCACAAACAACCCTCTAGTTAAAAGATTAAAGTACTAGTTCTAGTTAAAAGATAAAAGTACTTTATGGCTCAAAGTGACTTTTACCCTACTGATAGGGCACTTACCAAAGCACAATATGTTGATGATATGAATATGTAGTTTATTACTTATAATTTTATATTATGCATTGAAAGTATCTATCTACTATAAATTAACGTTATTATATTTTGTTAGAGTATAAAGCACAGAGATATTCATGCCCAGCTTTTTATCTCAGGAATTGCTCTTAGTGATATCTCAGAAATTTTCAGTGCTTGAAATAAAATGAGGACTTCAAATATGCAAGGTTTGCACCTAGTGTTTTAATTATCTCCCTAGCCTGGTTCAATTCCAAATTTTATTGGTTATTAATTCTAATTTGTAACAGGCACTTTTTTATGTTTATGTTTTATACCTATATCCACACATGCACATAAAACCTAAATAATAACAATAATATTGTATATTTATATTTATTTTAATCTCTATATTTATACAAATCCATTAAATTATTTTCGTATGTTAACCTTTTAAGGTAAGATAATGTTTATTTACAGGTCATTGTATTTTGGAAAAGTGAATGAACATGAGTCCTTTAGTATTGGTTGTGATGTGGAAGCACAAAAATGTTCATAAAGTTGTGTGTGAAATAGTTTTTTGTTTGTTTGTTTTGGGGCCACACCCCGGTTACACTTAGGGGTTACTCTTGTCTATGTGTTCAGAAATCGCTCCTAGCTTGGGAACCATATGGGACGCCGGGGGATTGAACCACAGTTTGTCCTTGGTTAGTACGTGTAAAGCGAACGCTCTACCCTTTGCTCCAATGCTCCAGCCCCAGGCATATTTTCTAAAAAAAATACAAATGTTTTTTTTTGCCCAAGAAAATCTCATGCGAAGTAGAAATCAGAATTAACAATTCCAACCATTTCTATTTTGTTTTTTAATTAAAAACAAATTTTCTTATGTATTCCTCCATATAAAGTATTATGTTTATTTATCATTAATATATTAATTTAGTATGTTATATGTTATGTGAATTGATTCATTATATAATATTGAATTATAACTATGATTTCAAATAAAACTTTATCATTGTTTTTGTTTTACACAGTCTTATGGTAATGATGCTGTGCTAATATATATGACCACTGATATAATGATAGGTACTGTGAAAATATATGTTCTCCTAATCTGATTCCTTCTGTATTTCTTTTTTTTTCTCTTCTGCATTTCTTAAAAAGGATAGTAATAATTTCTGTCTGGATTTCTATAGTTCAAAATATTTCAATTTAGATACTTATTATATATTATTATGCTAAATTATGGTATATGATTATATATACACAATAAGAAACAATGTGGGTTATAAATAAAAATGATCTATCTGAATATATTAAAGTTACAGAACTAAAAAAATTCAGATAAATCATATTTATCATTTATTTTTCTATTTTCTCCACATTTATTTATTTCCTGCAATATCTAAAGAATTTGCAACTTTAATCTCCATATGGAAATTTTTTTCCAAATATTATTATTCATAACTTTTTTATTATGTTATATATGCTAAACTTGAGTCCTCTTGGATATCAGTATTTATATGATCTTCCCTATGTATCTTTTAAAATACTCAAAGTCTGTTATATTAAAGTCTGTGTTTATTGAAAACAGTTTATTTTAATTGAACACATAAAAGTACTAGGTTATTATAATTATAATAATTATAAAATCCCAATTGACATAAGTTCTTAGGATAAGTAGCCACACAGTCCACATTATAGAATTTGGTATGGATCTTACCAGCCTATATTTCATTCAACATTAAACAAATATAACAATTTGTGTTTCTAAAAACTCATAAAATTATTTTTCATTCAGGGATATGCATAAGTCAGTAACTTTGAAGACATTCTAATCTAAGCCTCTATTTTCAATTGACTCTTCCTTCTCATAATTTCACCTTCCAGATAGCTGTTCAAGCATGCCTCCTTTATTGTCACTGTGATATATCAAATGTGAATTATTTCTTCTATTATTAACATTAGTCTCAAAATTTATGACGTTTTTTCTTTCCACTTTTGTACTCATTCATTTGCATTTTATACTGCAAGCTAGAAGTCATAATTTCTAAGATCCTCATTTCTTTTCATTTAAATGTGAAAATTCATGACAGAATCTTTAAGTCCTAGAATTTTCTTCCCATTTATATATCTACTCATGGATGGTCATACTTCACTTAAACTCAGTGTCTAAACTTTCTTTCATAGATCCACTATAATAAATTATTAAATATTAGTTGTAATATATGCAGTTTTATTTAGTTATTTTAGTCTTTATCCTATCTCCTTCACTCAAATAACTGGCCCATATGTTCTCTTTACAGATAGAAGTCAATCTGTGAAGAAAACAAACTAAATCATGTGACCCTGATATATCAAACAAAACAATCTTCAAATATATACTGTAATTATGCCTCTATCTTGTCTTTAATGCATGTGTTGCTATGTGAAAAAAAGTATCCACATTCACTTAGTATCTGCCATATTAGTGCTTCTATGATGTAGGTATTAAAATAGGAACTTGTGAATGCCCAGAGTGAATAGCAACAACTATAGGGTGTTTGCTAGCAATTCGGCCAAGCCTAGAACAGCCTGGGTTCGATCCCCAGCATACCATATATATGGTTCCTGATCTATGTTTTACTCTCCTGCCAGGAGCCATTTCTGAGCATAGAGCAGGAGTAACCCCTGAACGACGCTGTTGTGGGTCCCCAAAAGAAAACAAAAATATAAACTTGTTAAAGATGCTTAAAATAAAACATATTTTAAGTGTTAATAAATATTAAATAGCCATGAATGTAATTGAATGGATAACATATATATATGAACTATGTTATCTAAGGATAATATGCTTATAGTAGACACAGAAAATATGTTTAATGTTATCTATAATCTAGACAATATAGCTTTTATATATCCACTAAAATATTTCATAAAGAAAAATAAGATCAACACCAAGAATCAAACAGAGCAAAATTTACAATAATCACTAAAATAAATTTTTAATTTAGCAATTAATATTACGAAGAAATACAACTGCAATATTTTTTGCTTATTTTTCTACTTCTGTTATCAATTACTTTGGAAGAGAAAAATGTCTATATTTCTACCAAAAGTAAACTTTAATGTATTGGTCTGGCAATTTTTACCCTTTAGGTAATAACTTTAGATATTTTTATTAGTTTACAAAAAATAAGTCAGATGGTAAAATTACAAAATAATAGCTATATCATTATTTTCACTTTGTTAATAACATCACAACTTTTTTTTTGAAGCAAAATTATTTTCATATAAAATATTACTAAGATATAATTTAATTTTTTATATATTTTCTCAATCATTTTTTAAATTTTTATTTAAACAGTGCAACATTCCCATCACCAATGTCTGACTTATTTATCTCAGAATAATAGATTCCATGTACATCCATGTATAGGAAAATTTCATGACTTCATCTTTCCTGACAGCTGCAAAATATTCCATTGTGCATATGTATCACAGTTTCTTTAGCCATTCAATTTGTTCAAGGGTATCTTGGATGTTTCCAGAGTTTTGCTATGGTGAATAGTGCTGCAATGATATAGGTGTAAGGAAGGAATTTTTTGTATTGTTTTTTTGTGTTCCTAGATTATTTTCCTAGGAGTGGTATAGCTGGGTCATATGGGAGCATCGTTTTCCACTTTTTGGAGGAATATCCATATTGCTTTCCATAAAGGCTGAACTAGACTGCATTCCCACCAGGCAGTGGATGAGTTTCCTTTCTCTCACATCCCCGCCAACACTGCTCGTTCTCATTCTTTGTGATGTGTGCCAATCTCTTGGGTGTGAGGTGGTACCTCATTAGTTGTTTTGATTTGCATCTCCTTGATGATTAGTGATGTGGAGCACTTTTTATGTGTCTTTTGGCCATTTGTATTTCTTCTTTGTCACAGTGTCTGTCCATTTCTTCTCCCAATTTTCTGATGGGATTAGATATTTTTTGTTTGTAAAGTTCTGTCAGTGCCTTGTATATTTTGGAGATTAGCTCCTTATCTGATGGGTATTGGGTGAATAGTTTCTCTCACTCAATGGGGGGCTATTGTATCCTGGGAGCTATTTCTTTTGAGTTGCAGAAGCTTCTCCCAGTTTAATATATTCCCATCTGTTAATCTCTGCTTTCACTTGCTTGGAGAGTGCAGTTTCCTCTTTGAGGTTGCCTGTCGTCTCAATGTCCTGGAGTGTTTTTACCTACTTGTTATTCTATATATCTTATGGTTTTCGGTCTGATAATTGATGGTATTTCATCCTTTGAATTTAACCTTTGTACATGATGTTAACTTTGGGTCTAAGTTCAATTTTTGCAAGTGGCTAAACCAGTTGTGCAACATTACTTTTTGAAGAGGCTTTCTTTGCTCCCTTTAGGATTTCTTGCTCCTTTATCATAAATTAGGTGATGGTATGTCTGGGGAACATTATCTGAGTATTCAAGCCTATTCCTCTATCTGAGGGCATGTCTTTATTCCAATACCATGCTGTTTTAATAACTATTGCTTTGTAGTACAGTTTAAAGTTGCAAAAAGTAATTCCTCCCATATTCTCTTTTTCTAATGATTGCTTTAACTATTCTAGGGTGTTTTATTGTTCCAAATAAATTTCAAAAGTGCCTGACATTCTTTGAAGAATGTCATGGGTATCATTAGAGGGATTGCATTAAATCTGTACAATGCTTTGGGGAGTATTGCCATTTTAATGAAGTTAATCCTGCCAATCCATAACCAGGGTATGTGCTTCCATTCTCCACATGGTCCTCTATTATTTCTTGAAAGCAGAATTTTTATAGTTTTCTTTGTAGTCCACATTTTTTATTCAAGTTGATTCCCAAGATATTTGAGTTAGTGTGGCCCTATTATGAATTGGGTTGTTTTCTTATTGTCTATTTCTTCCTATTACTGTTGGTGTAAAGAAAGGCCATTGATTTTTGTGTGTTAATTTGTAGCCTTCCACCTTGCTATATGAGCCTCTTGTTTCTAGAAGCTTTTTAGTAGAGAATTTAGGGTTTTCTAGGTAGAGTATCATGTCAACTGCAAACACCAAGACTTTGACGTGCTCCTTTTACTATCTAAATTCTCTTGATATTTTTTTCTTTGCCTAATTGCTATAGCAGGTACTTTCAGTGCTATGTTGAATAGGATTGGTGAGAGAGGACAGCCTTGTCTTGTGCCAGAATTTAGAGGAAAACCTTTCAGTTTTTCTCCATGAGGACAATATTTGCCTCTGGCTTTTGGTAGATGACCTTAACTATATCGAGAAAGGTTCCTTGCATTCCCATCTTGCTGAGAGTTTTGATCAAGAATGGGGTGTTGGACATTATCAAATGCCCTTCTCTGCGTCTATTGATATGATCATGTGATTTCTATTTTTCTTGCTGTTGATGTTGTGTATTATGTTGATAGATTTACAGATGTTAAACCAGACTTGCATTCCTGGGATGAAACCTACTTGATTTTAGTGGATAATCTTCTCAATGAGGCATTGAATCCTATTTGCCAGGATTTTGTTGAGGATCTTTGCATCTGTATTCATCAGCGATATTGTTCTGTGTTTTTTTTTTTTTTGTTTTGTTTTTTGTTTTTTTTTTTTTGGTAACATCTCTGTCTGGTTTAGGTATCAAGGTGATGTTGGCTTCATAAAGCTATTTAGAAGTGTTCCCTGCTTTTTCAATTTCATGAACAAATCTTGCCAGGATTGGTAGAAGTTCGTCTTGAAATGTTTGAAAGTATTCATTTAGTAAATCCATCTGGGCCTGGACTTTTGTTTTTGGACAGACATTTGATTACTGTCTTAATTTTCCTCAATACTGATGGTTATGTTTAGATATGCTACATCTTCTTCATTCAACCATGGAAGATTATAAGAGTCCAAAAATTTATCCATTTCTTCCAGGATTTCATTTTTAGTGGCATACAGTTTCTCCAAGTAGTTTCTGATTAGCCTTTGAATCTCTATCATATCAGTAGCGATCTCTTCATTTTCATTCCTATTCCGAGTTATCAAGTTTCTTTCTCTCTCTTTTTTTGGTTTAGTTTTTGCCAGTGGTTCTATCAATCTTGTTTATTTTTTAAAGAACAAACTTCTGCTTTCGTTGATCTTTTGGATTGTTTTTCGAGTTTCCACTTCATTGATTTCTGCTCTCAGAAATCTCCCTATTTTTGGATCCTTTTGTTGAGTACTTTCTAATATTCCTTTTTTTTTTATGCTTTGGATATATTTATATATACATACATATATATCTATACCACTCAATTATCAATAACTTTGTAAACCACAGTTCTCTTTTTTTAAATTTTTTTAATATAATTTTTTATTTTGATCATAGTGTCTTACATTTTGTTGACAATAAAACATTTTAGGTACATATTTACATAAAATCAGGGGGGATTCCCATCACCAAAATTGTCCTCCCTACACCTCCGTTTTTGTCCTGCCTCCCATTTCCTCTTCCCTCACCCCCAGGGCGGCTAGAATATGTGGTCCCCTCTGTATCCAACCCAATACTTAGTAGTCTTTGCACCTGTTTGGTCTTGATGCCTCCTTATCTCCCCCTCTAACTGTAGAGCTAGGTCTAGCTAGTTTAAGTTGCGTTGGTTTTGCCTGAAAAAGAGAAGATAATAAACTGGGGTAAGAGTCTAATACTCCAAAAAATGGGTTGGTAAATCCTTCTAGGGGGCTCTCATCATCGATTTGGGAGATGAAGGAGAGAAAGAAGGTGAAACACTCCACCAGTACCAAAATAGGGTCAATTATCCAGTGAGGACTCCAACTATATCGATAAGCACCACAAAAAACAGACGAAAAAACAAACAAAACAAAACAAAACAAAAAACAAACAAAAAAAACAAACAAAAATAAACAAACAAACCAAAACACGCCATGGTCTTGAAATAAGAATACATGGCATAGCACATAATGAAAGAAATGAAAAGAAGAGAAAAAAAATAAGTATAATTGGGGACAATGATTTCAATAATTACACCCAAACAGAGAAATCGACCAAAATAGATAGGTAAATAAAATAATAATAACAATAATAAATGAAGGTAATATATATATATATAAAATAACCAAGGTTTTGTGCTTTTTGTATTTTTGTTTTTTCCCCTCCTGCCCTGGCACAGTAAATATTGGGGTCATTTGAAAAGGAATTCACTTGGCCTAAGAAATATGGGGTTTCTCCATCCTTGGAGTATACTGTCATGGGATCATCTCTAGACTTTGCTCAGGATCATTTATTCTCCCGGTGGTGTTTTTTTGGTGTGTGGAAGACTTCTGCTCTGTCTAGGGTGATACAATCAGAGCTCTGTGTTTAGAGGTCTCAGTATCTGCACAGATCCTGAGGTGGACTTATGATGAAGTCAGTCTTTGTGGTTCTAGAGGTTCTGTTACCTCAGTGTCGTTTTAATCCATCTTCTGTGGTTGGTGATCTTGGTCTTTGCACTGAACCTAGGATGGCACCTAGGATAGCGTCTTTCTTTGTGCTTCCAGAAGCCCCATTCTGTTGCAGTTGTCTCTGTCAGACCTTTGGGACTGGGGATCATGATTATTGTGCAAGTCATAGTTCAAACCCTAAACTAGGGCTTTTTTATTGGTCCCAAGATGTATACTGTCTGGTCGTGGTTCTAGTAGCCAGTCATCTGTAAGTCACGATCTTGGCTTTTGGACCTACCAAAGGGTGCCAAGTCTTCTGGTTTTGTCTTGTCATTAGCTGGTAAGGTAGGCTAATCTTCTCTAAGGTCAAGTTGTTCACATTTTCCTCGTTGTCAGGATATCATGTTAGAGCTGGCCCTTGTTGTTGACCCCGCAGTATTAAGGCTGTCCCAGATGGAGTTTGTTTCCTGCAGCTGCTGTGAAGAGCTGTGCCGATTCTATGTCTGGGATCCAGGGTTCAAGGCTGGATGAATGGTATCTAATCACCTGAGGTCTAAGTTGATTCCACATGACATATTTTCAAGGTAGGAGATATCCCTGTATTGTAAACAACTATGAGTTCCTATCTCTAGTAGATAAGAGCTCTTTTTTTATATGTAAGATTTCCCCTTTATTTAGTGTGTCTTTGCAGGGGGAAGTGGTGCTACATTATATTGTCGGTGTAGTTGGGGGTGGACAGAGGGGATAACAGACACAGGTCACATACCCAAAAATGATAAAAAAAATAAATAAATAAAAATGTATGTGCTCGCAAATGTATATGTAGGACCAACATTAAAAAAAAAAGAAATAAATTTAAGAAAAAAATAAAGAAATAAAATGAGTTAGCGAAGTTTTTAAAGGACCAAAGTGGTGCAAAAGACTACTTACATTTGGGGAGAGCAGGTAACGAGGTGGTGTATTACAGGTCCTATGCCTATGTTGGAAGTACAGTTTTTCCCGTTGTCTTTTGGGTTTTTCTTGTGATGTGTGGGTTCCCAGGCATCTTCCTATCACACCCCCTGACCTTCTTCAGGTTGGTAAAAATTTGCGGCAGGGAGGTCTTGGAAGAGTTCTTGCATTGGGGATACTTTTGGACCTAGGTCCGGTTTCAAGAAACAGTCCACGTTAGGGGGAGTTGTTAGGGAGGGCCTCGCAGCATGAGTCCGCAGGGGAGTTGGCTGTCTTTTCTTGCCCGGGATGAGGTGTGGGTTTGACTGGGTGTCCCTTCTCTTGGGTGCTGGGTACTGGTTTGTTGGGGTAGGAGGTCGATCTTGTTGCCTAATAGATTAAGGACTGAGGGTAAAGTATTTTAATATATAGGGAGGTCTGGATGGGTTTGAGGGGTGGAGGGGTAGTTGGATTTCCAGAGGGGGGAAAGGGTAAGGTGTATGGAAGGGGTAGGGAGGGAGAAAAGAGAAAAATAAATTAGAAAGAAAGGGAGAAGAGAAAGGATAGAAAGTAAAGAAAAGAATAGAAAAGAAAAAAATAAAAAAGAAAGTGGTGAGAAGAGAGTAGAGACTAGCAAGGGAATGCTAGTTTGCTTGAATGTGTTCAGTGAATAGAGCATGTAGTTTGAGTCTCTACGTCGCTGTTACTGCTTCGGTGGTCTGACTGGTCACGTGCTTGAAACCCTAAAAGAAGGTAAACCTAGAGATAAAGTGTATGTTAAAGAGTTTTCTCAGGGCCATCTCATAGTGCAAACTAGGTATGGTATCTCGTGTGGTATCCCGAGCTGCCATCTTAGCTTGTACGCCCTTTGTATCCAAGAACGCCTGTGGACAGAAAAGCTGAGAGGTTATTTTAAATATAGTAAGATAGAGGCATTAATACGTAGTGTTATGGGATGTTTCCATTGGAGTCAGTGGTTTGCCGTGGTATTCTTTACCTGTGTTCCTGTATATGATATCTACAGGATTATTATGGGCCATTATTGTAGAAGGTTGATTACGTACCTGTTCTCTCTATGCTGCTGTTCTGGTGTTGCTGTTTTCTTTGTGGTATAATGTGTAGTCGAGAGTTTGTGTTGTTCCTTTTTCATGTGTTTTGGGCACAGGTTCCCAGGTATATGTTGACTATTACAGTGTTTGAGTTTTCTACCCTGTTAGACCCTGTTATTTGATTGTTAAAGTATTAGTTGTGATTGAGATGTATGCTTCTATGTTGCTTACAGAATAGTGCTACCATTCTTTGTTTATCTTTTGTCTTCTGACTTACTTCGTTTAACATAACTTGATCTAGGTCCATCCACGTTGCTGCAAAATCTGTGATTGTATCGTTTCTGACTGCCATGTAATATTCCATTGTGTATAGATACCACATCTTAATGATCCATTCATCTGTTGTTGGACATCACCACATCTTAATGATCCATTCATCTGTTGTTGGACATCACGGTTGGTTCCAAGATTTGGCTATTATACTGAGTGCTGCGATAAATAGTGGGGTGCACACATATCTTGGAATGAATGTTCTTCCAACTTGGGGGTATATACCTAGGCATACAATTGCTGGGTCAAATGGCAGCTCAATTCTGAGTTCTTTGAGCACTCTCCAGACTGTTCTCCATAAATGTTGGACTAGGGGGCATTCCCACCAGCAGTGGATGAGAGTTCCCTTCATACCGCATCCCCGCCAACAAAGATTGTTCTCAGTATTTTTGATGTGAGCCATCCTCACTGGTGTAAATTGGTATCTCATTGTTATCTTGATTTGGATCTCTCTGATGATGAGTGAAGGTGAGCACGTTTCCATGTGTTTGTTAGCCATCCATCTGTCTTCCTCAGAAAAGTGTCTATTCATTTCTTCTCCCCATTTTTTATGGCTTTATTTGATTTTGAGGGGCTCAGTTTTCTGAGTGCTTTGTAAGTTCTAGATATCAGCCCTTTATCTGATATGTCTAGTGAAAAGATTTTTTTCTCATTCTGTTAACTGTCTTCTTGCATTAAGTAAGGTTTCTTTCGCCATGCAGAAGCTTTTTAGTTTGATGTAGTCCCATTTGTTTATGTTTGCTGCTAAGGTTCTTGCCATTGATGCTCCATTCTCGAAGACCTTTTTGATATATAGGGCTTCGAGTGTTCTCCCTATTTTATTCTCGATAAACTTTATAGACTCGGGTTTGATTTCAAGGTCTTTGATCCATTTTGAGTTGACTTTTGTATAAGGAGTGAGGTATGGGGATTTTCACTTTCGTACATGTGGTTTTCCAGTTGTGCTAACACCATTTGTTGAATAGGCTTTCTTTGTTTCATTTCAGATTCTTGCCTCTTTTATCAAATATTAGTTGGCTGTATATCTGGGGGTTTATGTCTGGGAATTCTGTTCTAACCCACTGGTCTGAGGTCCTGCCTCTGTTCCAGTACCATGCTCTTTTGATTACTATGGCTTTATAGTATAGTTTCAAGTTAGGTAAGGAGATGCCACCCAGCTTCTTGTTTTTCAGTATGTGTTTTGGCTATCCTGGCTCTTTTGTGGTTCCAGATGAATTTTGTGATTGATTGTTCTATTTCTTTAAAGAATTGTGTCTGGATTTGGATAGGGATTGCATTAAATCTATATAGAAGTTTGGGTAGGATAGTCATTTTGACTATGTTAATTCTACCTATCTATGAGCATGGGATGTTCTTCCATTTCTTTAGATCATCTTCAATTTCTTTCTGGAGTGTTTTGAAGTTTCCCTGGTATAGGTCCTTCACTTTTCTTGTAAGGTTGATTCCTAGATACTTGATATTTTTTGATACTATCTTAAATGGAATTGTATTTTTAATCTCTCTCTCCTCAACTTCATTGTTTGTATATAGAAACGCTACTGTCTTTTGTGTATTGACTTTGTATCCAGCCACTTTGCTGTATTGGCTGATTGTTTCTAGGAGTTTTACTGTGGACTCGTTAGGGTTTTTGATGTATATCATCATATCGTCGGCAAATAGAGATAGCTTGTGTTCCTCTTTCCCTATTTGAATTCCTTTGATTCCCTTCTCTTGTCGGATTGCTAATGCTAGGACTTCTAAGGTTATATTGAATAATAGTGGAGAGAGTGGACAGCCTTGCCTAGTTCCTAACCTTAGTGGGAATGCTTTTAGTTTCTTGCCATTAAGTATAATGTTGGCTGTAGGCTTTTCAAATATAGCTGTAACTATCTTGAGGAAAGTTCCTTCTAACCCTGTCTTGCTGAGTGTCTTTAACATGAAAGGATGTTGGATTTTGTCAAATGCCTTCTCTGCATCGATTGATATGATCATGTGGTTTTTGTCTTTCATGTTGTTGATGTGATGTATCATGTTGTATCAGTTGTATCAGTCTTGGAAGAGGGTGTTTGTCCAATCTGTCAATTTCTACTGGGTTCTCTAACCTAGTTGAGTATAGTTGTTCATAATATGATCTCATGATATGTTGTATTTCTTGGGGTTTTGTTGTAATCTCTCCCCTTTCATTTGTGATTCTAATGATTTGGTGTTTTCCCTCTTTTTTTTGGTGAGTTTTGCCAATGGTTTGTCTATCTTGTTTATTTTTTCGAAAAACCAACTCCTGGTCTCATTAATTTTTTGTATTGTTTTCTTGGTTTCGATGTTGTTTATTTCTGCTCTGGTTTTTATTATTTCTTGCCTTCTGGTTGTGGTTGGATTTCTCTGTTGCTGTTGTTCCAATTCTTTGAGGTGATCTTTTAAACTGTTGGTTTTGTTATTTTCCTGTTTCTTGACATAGGCCTGCATTGCTATGAGTTTCCCCCTAATTACTGCTTTTGCTGTGTCCCATAAATTTTGACATGTTGTGTCTTCAATGTCATTTGTCTCAAGGAATCTTTTTATTTCTTCCTTGAGTTGTTCTTTGATCCAGCTGTTGTTGAGCAGCATGTTGTTTAATCTCCAGGTATTAGTTTTTCTCCATTGCTTCTTCTTGACATCAATTTTAACCTCCGTTGCATAGTGATCTGAAAGGGTACTTCTTATGATCCTTACCTTTGTGGTCTTATATAGGTTGGCTTTGTATCCTAAGACATGTTCTATTCTGGAGAAGGTTCCATGTGGGTTTGAGAAGAATGTGTATTCTGCTTTCTGGGGATGGTGGGCTCTAGATAAATCAATTAGCCCTAAATCTTCTAATTTTTCATTTAGAGCTCTTATTTCTTTGCTATTATTCTGTTTGGTGGATCTGTCCAGTGGTGATAGTGGAGTATTGAGGTCCCCTACTATTATCACATTTCCCTTCATGTGTTTCTCCAGGTTTGCCAGTAGTTGCCTCACATATTTTGCTGACTCTACATTAGGTGCATAGATATTGACCAGGGTTAGTGTTTCTTGATCTAATGTTCCCCTGATCCTCTTTGTCTAGTGACCCTCTAGTGACCCTCTTTGTCTCTGATCACTTTCTTGAGGTTGAATACAATTTGGTCTGATATAAGAATGGCTGTCCCTGCTCTTTTTTGTTTTCCATTGGCCTGAATAATTACTTTCCATCCTTTTATTCTAAGCCGGTGCTTATCCTGTAACTGTAGGTGTGTTTCTTGCAGACAGCAGAAGTCCGGTTTATTTTTCCTAACCCAGTTCTCTACTATGTGTCTTGTAATTGGAGAGTTTAGTCCGTTCACATTTAGCGAAATTATTGATAGAGAGGACTGTTGTGCAGTTTTATTGTGTGGAGTGGTTGTTGTTACAATCGGGGGTCTGGATTGTGTAATTCATCTCTGAGTAAGTCGCTTAGGATCGGCTTTGTTTGCATAAATAGTTCAAGTTCGTTCATGTTTGAGAATGTTTTTAGTCTGCCCTCCCATATGAATGATAGTTTTGCTGGGTATTGGACCCTGGGTAGGAAATTTCTTTCATTGAGTCGTGTAAATATGTCATTCCACTGTCTTCTTGCTTGAATTATTTCAAATGGGAGATCCGGTTTGATTCTTATGTCTTTTCCTTTGTACTTGAGGTTTTTTTTCTCCCTTATTGCTTTCAGGAGTTCCTCTTTCTCTTTGTTTTTTGCCATTTGGATTATTATGTGTCTTGGTGTTGGCTTGTTAGGGTCTATTTTATTAGGGACCCTCTTGACTTCCTGGATTTGTCCAGAAGTGTCTTTCCAGAGGGTGGGGAAGTTCTCTGTTATTATCTCCCTGACTACCACATATAGCTAATTAACTATTTCCAAAATTTTTATCATTCTTTTTATACACAGAAACTTGAGTTTTCCTTATTTTCATGTTCTTTATTTATTACTAAAAATAAGTGGTGTAGATAAACATTCTAAATACCTTTTAGCTCAGTGATCTGTAAGCATAAAGCCAGAAATAACCCCAAACATGATGGGTTTGGTGCACAAACCAAAAACAAAAAGATGCAGAAATATATGTGAAAGTCTCCCTCATCTACTATCTGAATTGACAAATTGTTCAGTCTCTATGCACACACATACAAAAATGATACTTTATCAGCAATTTAAAATATAAATACAAGAAAATCCATTTCTACTCATTATTTAACCTATGAACACAAAAACTGTAGTTTAAAGCAATATTTGTACAAGTGCATTTTAGCTCAGTCATGATAGCTGAGAAAATGTCATTCAATAAACATTCTATGAATGACTACAATATATTCAATTCTGTTATAGATATAAAATATATATCTGTGAAAAATGTATAAACCTGTAATTCATTCATTACAGAACAATTGTTGGTCATATTAACCAACACTAAAACTGAAGACAGGATCTGAAGAATACAAAAACTTTGGATTTATAATTAAAGAACAGTAAAACAGAAAGCTGCATTTGAAAATGATATTTGAGGTAGTGCAGGATTTAGTAAAAAAAACATAAAATGATAAATAAATACCACGAGATAGACCAAAAAAAAACATTATTTAAAGACTTTGGAAGGAATAGATAACATTGTATTAGAATTCTGAAGATCCGGATAAATGAGATGGCATATGAATACCTTACGTATTTTAATCAGAAGCTGTTTTGGTAACAATGCAATGTTTTAACATATTTGCTATAAAATACACTTTAATATGCACAAAATGATTAATTGTACTAGAATACAACTTCATAATTTAGGTAAAGACTAAGTATGATTCACATTATTTTTAATGGTAACTGAAATCACTAGTTTTAAAAGCCAACACATACTATGTTTTTATAATGCCAAGACAGTATTATTATTATTATTATTATTATTATTATTATTATTATTATTTTGGTTTTGGGGCCACACCTGGCGGCGCTCAGGGGTTACTCCTGGCTATCTGCTCAGAAATAGCTCCTGGCAGGCACGGGGGACCATATGGGACACCGGTATTTGAACCAACCACCTTAGGTCCTGGATCAGCTGCCTGCAAGGCAAACACTGCTGTGCTATTTTTCCGGGCCCAAGACAGTATTTTTTTAATTGGTAAAATTTCACATCTTTTCTAAATATATGTTACCATAATATGTGCACCTCTTTATACCAATATTACTCTACTATAATTTAATGTTTTCTTATATTTTTAATAACTGTAAAGCTTGCTCAAGGTTTTAAACCAAGATTAGATGGTACTGTACAGTTATCTTTATATACATTGAATAACATTATTTTTGAAATAACATTACTCAGTAAAACACTTGAAAAGTATTACTTTAGATATAATAAATATATGATAGTGTCATCATTATATAAGATAATTAGGTTAGTTTCTTTTTCTTTTTTTTTGGGGGGGGGGTTTTGGGCCACACCCGGTAACGCTCAGGAGTTACTCCTGGCTATGTGCTCAGAAGTCGCTCCTGGCTTGGGGGACCATATGGGAAACCGGGGGATCAAACCGTGGTCCGTCTAAGGCTAGCGCAGGCAAGGCAGTCACCTTACCTCTAGCGCCACTGCCCGGCCCCAGGTTAGTTTCTAAATACTAACTAATTAAAACACTTATGAATTATATATTTATGCTTTTATTTTAATCACAATATATTTTCCTAATAAGACAAAACTACAGTATATATGAATAGAAAAGTATTCAAGTATAAAATTATACTCATATATATTTTTTTCCAGGTAACCACTGCTTCTTTCTTTGGTATGGATAACTAAAAATATTTTTAAAGCATAATTGTATTCAGTTGCAACTTTTCCTTTTTAAAAAATAATTCCCTTTTTAAGCATTATGGTTAAAAGTTGTTCATACTCAGGGCTGTAGTGGTGATGCAGAGCAGGAAAGAGTCTGCCTTGACAGCACTAGCCTAGGACATACCTTGGTTCAATCCCCAAGCATCCCATATAGTTTCCAAACCCAGGAGCAATTTCTGAGTGCATAACCAAGAGTAACCCTGAGCGTTAGTAGGTGTGGGCGAAAAAAAATTGTTTCTGACCATCAGTGCAATTTTCCCAACACCAATGTCTCAGTTCTCCCAATTCGCTTCCTACTTCTGGGGCAGGCATCTTGCTTGAATCCTAGGGTCTGTTCCAGGATTATTATCACTGGATCATATGGAAGTTCAACTGTTTGTTTTTAGGAATATTCATATTGTTTTCCACAAATGCTGGATTAATAAGTATTTCCACAAGCAGTGAATAAGAATCCCCTTTTCTCAGTGTCTTAGTCAGCAAGGATTGTGCTTGTAATTTGTGATGTGTGCCAGTCTCTGTGGTGTGAGATGGTATCTCATTGGCGTTCTCCCTGATGATTAGTAATATAGAGCATATTTTTTCATTTGCCTTTGGTCATCTGCATTTCTTTTCTTCATTTCTCAAATTTTTGGATGGCATTATTTACTAGAAGCCTATGGAAAATATTATTCTTAATGGGAAAAAACAAAAGCCTTTCTTCTAAGATCTGGCACAAGACAAAACTGCCTCCTCTGACTATTTTTATTTAATAGAGTACTGGATGCTAGAAATTAGCAAAAAATGATATCAAGTGAATTCACATAGAAAAGGGAGAAGTCATACCCTGCTCATGCATTGGCAGAATTAACATCATTAAAATGGCAATACTCTCCAAAGCATTGTACAAATTTAATGCAATTACTCTAAAGATACCCATGATTCTTCAAAGAAGTGGATCAAACACTTCTGAAATTCATTTGGAACTATAAACACCCTCGAATAGTTAAAGCACTTCTTTGTAAAAGAAATATGGGAGGCATTACTTTACCCAACTTTAAACTGTATTATAAAGCAATACTTATCAAAACAGCATGGTATTGGAAAAAAGACAGACACTCAGGTAAGTAGAATAGGTTGGAGTACTCAGAGAATGTTCCCAGACATACAGTCACCTAGTTTTTGATAAAGGAGCAAAAAATCCTTAATGGAGAAAGAAAAGCCTCTTCAATAGGTGTTGTTGGCTCAACACAAATATTGCAGTATTCGCGATTATTTGCTTACCTAATAATCACAATAAAAATCGTATTATATCTTCATCCAATAGCCTGGAGCCTTTCTGAAGGTGAATCTACACGCACAGAAAGGGAGGAGCCAGAGGAGCATGGCTGCTTCAGTTCACTTCAAGGCCGTGCACATCATTTAGTCAATGAATACAACCACAACACGTAGAAAAACCCACAATACAAGTGTGACAATGGGGAAACAACACAGGCTAGCACCAGACAAAGAGAATGACGATGGCAACTCTGATGACTTGAACATGACCAACCAATTAGTCAGTTCCTCAGATAAGCAGTTTAGAGTCGCAATATGGAAGATGTTCAAAGAACTCAAAGAAAGTATAGAAGAGAACACTAATAAGAATCAAGAGAATATGAAGTTAGAAATCAGAAAACTCCAAACTAAACTTTCAGGTCAAATAACAGGTCTGAAAAACTCAGTAGATGAATTGAAGAAAAACATGATTAAGCTTTCCCATGGGTTAACAGCAGCTGAGGAAGATTAGATGAATAACAGTTCCATACAGCAGAAGAAATTGGAAAAAAGCCTTAAAGCAAATGATCAAACAATGAAAAATTTACTCAAAGAATGAGAATAGATGAAAATAGAAGTCTATGATAAGCTCAACAGAAACAACTTAAGAAACATTGGAGTCCCAGAGACCCAGGAAGAAAATCTCCAGGAAGAATCAACGGACAAGAACATCATTAAAGAGAAACTACCAGAACTAATGAATACATGCGATCAAATCCTGCATGCCCGTAGAGTACGAACTAAAAGAGACCCCAGAAAAAACACCCACAACACATCCTAGTCACAATGACGAATCCCACAAATAGAGACAGATTCTGAAAGCAGCAAGATCGAAAAGAGAAATTACATTCAAGGGAACATCCTTGAGATTTACTGCAGACCTGTCACAGAAACACTCAAAGCCAGAAGGCAGTGGTGGGACATAGTGACAAAACTCAATGAAATAAAGGCTTCGCCTAGAATACTGCAACCAGAAAAATTCACTTTCAGGTTTGAAGGAACAATACATGGTTTCACAGACAAACAACAGCTCAGAAACTTTACAGACTCAAAATAATTCTTTTTTTTTTTTTTTTTTTTGGTTTTTGGGCCACACCCGGTGACGCTCAGGGGTTACTCCTGGCTATGCGCTCAGAAGTCGCTCCTGGCTTGGGGGACCATATGGGACGCCGGGGGATCGAACCGTGGTCCGTCCTAGGCTAGCGCAGGCAAGGCAGGCACCTTACCTCTAGCACCACCGCCCGGCCCCTCAAAATAATTCTTAAAAGAAAAACTGAACAGCCTACTTTAAGACAAGACTGACCAACAGACACACCAAACTTTGATATAAAGAATGCACTAACTCCCAGGACAATTCTTTCTCTCAATGTCAATGGACTAAATGCACCAGTTAAGAGACACAGAGTGGCTAACTGAATCAAAAAACTCAATTCAATCTTCTGCTGCCTACAAGAAACGAACCTGAATATTCAGAACAAACATAGACTCAAAATAAAAGGCTGTAGGAAAATTATCAAGCAAACAATACCCATAAAAAAGCAGGAGTGGCCATATTAATATCAGATGATGCAAACTTTATACTTAGAAAAGTTGTAAGGGACAAAGATGGATATTTTGTCTTAGTCAAGGGATACATATACAGCAAGAAGAAATCACTCTCCTAAACATATATGCACCAATGAGGGGCCAGCAAAATATTTAATACAATTGTTGACAAATATGAAAAATAATATCAATAACAACACAATAATTGTGGGAGACCTCAACATGGCATTGTCAACACTTGACAGGTCAACCAGACTGAAACCCAACAAGAATATACTAGACCTGAACAGAGAAATGGAAGAAAGAAGCCTAGTAGATATATACAGGACACTCCACCCTGAGAAGCCTAGATACACATTCTTCTCTAATTAACATGGGACATTCTCCAGGATAGACAACATGCTAGCACATAAAACATACCTCCATAATATCAAGAAGATAGAAATTTTGCAGGCTACCTTCGCTCACCACAATGCCTTGAAATTATATGTGACCTACAAAGGGACACAGAATAAAAACTTTAATATCTAGAAGTTAAACAGCCTAATACTGAATAACCAGTGGGTCCAAGATGAAATCAAAGAGGAAATCAAAACCTTCCTGAAAACAAATGAAAATGAAGACAAACTATCATAACCTATGAGATACAGCAAAAGCGGTACTAATAGGAAAATTTATAGCTTTGCAAGCAAACATCAGGAAAGAAGAAGGGGCATACCTGAATAGCTTAATGACGCAGCTCATAGAATTAGAAAGTGCTCAACAAAAGGACCCAAAAATAGGGATGCAGAAGAAAATAACAAAGCTGAGAGCAGAAATAAATGAAGTGGAAACTCGAAAACAATTCAAAAGATAATGAAAGCAGAAGTTGCTTCTTTAGAAAAAAAACAAGATTGATAGACCACTGGAAAAACTAACAAAGAAAGAGAGATGGAGAGTAACTTGATAACTAATATTAGGAATGAAAAAGGAGAGATCACTACTGGTATGGTAGTAATCCAAAAGGTAATCAGAAACTACTTTGAGAAACTCTATGCCAGTAAAAATGAAAACCTGGAAGAAATGGATTAATTCTTGTACTCTTATAATCTTCCATAGTTGAATGAAGAGGATGTAGCATATTTAAACACAAACATCACTATTGAGGAAATTAAGACAGTAATCAAATGTCTGCCCCCCAAAAAAACCCAGGCCCAGATGGATTTACTAATGAATTCTATCAAACCTTTGAAGAGGAACTACTACGAATCCTGCCAAGACTCTTTTATGAAATTAAAAAAAGAGGAACACTTCCAAATAACTTTTTGAAGCCAATATCACCTTGATACCTAAACCAGTCAGAGATGCTACCAAAAAAGAAAATTACAGACCAATATCGCTGATGAATACAGATGCAAATATCCTCAACAAAATCCTGGCAAATAGGATTCAATGCCTCATTAAGGAGATCATCAACTAAGATCAAGTAGGTTTTATGCCAGGAATGCAGGGCTGGTTTAACATCCGTAAATCTATCAACATTATACATAATATCAACAACAAGAAAAATAAAAATTACATGGTCATATCAATAGATGCAGAGAAAGCATTTGATAAGGTCCAACACCCATTCTTGATCAAAACTCTCAGCAAGATGGGAATGCAAGGAACCTATCTCAATACAGTTAAGGCCATCTTCCACAAGCCAAAGGCAAATATTGTCCTCAATGGAGAAAAACTGAAAGCCTTTCCTCTAAATTCTGGCACAAGACAAGGCTGTCCTCTCTCACCACTCCTATTCAACATAGCACTGGAAATACTTGCTATAGCAATTAGGAAAGAAAAAGATATCAAGAGAATCCAGATAAAAAATGAAGAAGTCAAGCTCTCATTGTTTGCAGAAGACATTATACTCTACTTAGAAAACCCTAAATTTTCTACGAAAAAGCTTCTAAAAAAATATAGCAAGGTTGCAGGCTACAAAACTAACACACAAAAATCAATGGCCTTTCCATACACCAATAGTAATAAGGAAGAAATGGACATTAAGAAAACAACCCCATTCACAATCATGCCACACAAACTCAAATATCTTGGAATCAACTTGACTAAAAATGTGAAGGAACTATACAAAGAAAACTATAAAACTCTGCTCCAAGAAATAAGAGAGGACACGCGGAAATGGAAGCACATACACTGCACATGGATTGGCAGTATTAACATCATTAAAATGGCAATACACCCCAAAGCATTGTACAGATTTAATGTGATCCCTCTAAAGATACCCATGACATTCTTCAAAGAAGTGGATCATGCACTTTTGAAATTCATTTGGAACAATAAACACCCTAGAATAGCTAAAGCATTCACTGGGAAAAAGAATATGGGAGGAATTACTTTCCCCAACTTTAAGCTGTACTACAAAGCAATAGTTATCAAAACAGCATTGCACTGGAATAAAGAGAGGCCCTCAGATCAATAGAATCGACTTGAATACTCAGAGAATGTTCCCCAGTCATACAATCACCTAATTTTTGATAAAGGAGCAAGAAATCCTAAATGGAGCAAAGAAAACCTCTTCAACAAGTGGTGTTGGCATAACTGGCTAGCTACTTGCAAAAAATTGAACTTAGACCCCCAGCTAACGTCCTGTACGAAGGTTAACTCCAAATGGATGAAAGACCTTGACACCAAACCTAAAACCATAAGATATATAGAACAACATGTAGGTAAAACACTCCAGGACATTGAGACTAAAGGTATCCTCAAAGAGAAAACTGCACTCTCCAAGCAAGTGAAATCAGAGATTAACAGATGGGAATATATTAAACTGAGAAGCATTTGCAACTCAAAAGAAATATCTCCCAGAATACAAGAGCCCCTCACTGAGTGGGAGAAACTATTCACCCAATACCCATCAGTCAAGGGGCTAATCTCCAAAATATACAAGGCACTGACAGAACTTTACAAGAAAGAAACACCTACTTCCATCAAAAAAATGGGGAGAAGAAATGGACAGACACTTTGACAAAGAAGAAATACAAATGGCCAAAAGACACATGAAAAAATGCTCCACATCACTAATCATCAGGGAGATGCAAATCTAAACAATTATGAGGTACCACCTCACACCCCAGAGATTGGCACACATCACAAAGAATGAGAATAAGCAGTGTTGGTGGGGATGTGGAGAGAAAGAAACTTTTATCCACTGCTGGTGGGAATGCCGTCTAGTTCAACCTTTATGGAAAGCAATATGGATATTCCTCCAAAAACTGGAAATCGAGTTCCCATATGACCCAGCTATACCACTCCTAGGAATATACCCTAGGAACACAAAAATACAATACAAAAATCCTTCCTTACACCTATATTCATTCCAGCACTATTTAGCATAGTCAGGCTCTGGAAACAACCAAGATGCCCTTCAACAGACGAATGGCTAAAGAAACTGTGGTACATATACACAATGGAATATTATGCAGCTGTCAGGAGAGATGAAATTATGAAATTTTCCTATACATGGATGTACATGGAATCTATTATGCTGAGTGAAATAAGTCAAAGAAAGAGAGAAAGACGCAAAATTGTCTCACTCATCTATGGGTTTTAAGAAAAATGAAAGGCATTCTTGCAATAATAATTTTTAGACACAAAAGAGAAAAGATATGGAAGTTACAGCTCACCTCATGAAGCTCACCACAAACATGAATATGTTTAGTCAAAGAAATAACTACGTTTTGAAGTATCCTAATAATGAGAATGTATGAGGGAAATAGAAAGCCTGTCTAGAATACAGGCGGGGGTTGGGTGGGGAGGAGGGAGATTTGGGACATTTATGATGGGAATATTGCACTGGTGATGGGTAATGTTCTTTACATGACTGAAACCCAAACACAATCATGTATGTAATAAACTTGGTTAAATAAATGAATAGTATTAGTAAGATAAAACTTGCATTAAACATTCGCATAACCCAAGCAGTTCCGTTCGGGTTATGCAAATGTTTAATGTTATTTTTTGCGATTTTTTCTTACTAATATTTTTTATTGTGAAAATTCTGTAAGCAAATAATCGTGAGTACTTTGCACCTAGCATAGACATATTTCTGCTGCTCCTGCCCACTGTCCCTTGCATTATCAGAGGCCTAAGGGGGAGAAGAGAAAGAAGGGAGAGAAGTTTTTTTACAGAATTAAATTTTGTTATACCTTCATCATGACTTCATCAAAGCCTTCAATGAAGAGAAAAATTGATGATGAGACCAGACAATTTCAGGAAAAGTGGGAGACGCCGTATTTCTTTGTTGAGCACAGGGGCATTCTCAGATGTCTTATTTGCTCAGAGAAAATGCAGTTCACAAGGAATACGACTTGAAACGCCATTATTCAACTAAACATGCTAAGGAATGTGCAAAATATCAAGGAAATGAGAGAGCTAAGTGGGTTGCCAGTCTTAAAGCATGTCTAATGAGGCAACAAGATTTCTTCAAGAAAGCAACCAAAGAGAATGTTGCATCAGTCAAAGCTAGTTACATGGTTAGTGAGATGATTGCTAATGCAGGGTAACCATTTAGAGAATAGTTTGTTAAAAAATGCATGTTACAGGCTGTAATTATTATAGTGTCCGGAAAAGAAAGGTCAGTTTAACAAAATCAGCCTTTCTGCCAACACTGTGGCAGAGAGCATTTCTGACATGTCAAGTGATATTTATCATCAACTGTGTGAGAAAGCCAAATACTTTGATGCATACTAAGTTGCTCTTGACGAGGGCACAGATATAACAGACACTACACAGCTCACAATTTATGTCCGTGGTGTTGATTGCAATTTTGAATTGACAGAGGAGCTGCTCACAATAATTCCAATGCATGGCCAGACCACCACTAATGAGATATTTCGGCATCTTTGTGATGCCATTGAGAATTCAGGTTTGCCATGGAAGAGGTTTGTTGGAATAATAACCGATGGAGTTCCATCGATGACAGGGAAAAAAATTGACTAGTGGCACTTGTTCAAAAAAAAAAAACTTGAAGAGGAGGGTGTAGACAATGCCATTGCTCTTCACTGCATTATCCATCAGCAGGCCATTTGCAGTAAATGCCTGCCAGGTGACAATGTGATGTCTGTTATTGTGAAATGCATCAACCAAATCAAATCCAGGGGCTTAAAGCACAGGAGGTTCTATGCTTTTTTAGAGGAAATGGAGTAAGAATATGGAGATGTGCTCTATTTCACCGAGGTATCTTGGTTCAGCAGGGGAAATGTCCTGAAAAGATTTTTTGAGTTGATAGAAGAAGTGAAAGCCTTCATGAAGAAGAATGGGCATGTTGTTTCTGAGTTGAGTGATCACAAGTAGCTCATGGACTTAGCTTTTCTTGCTGACATCACACATAAGCTAAATGTACTAAACAAGATGTTACAAGGCCCAAGGCAGCTTATCAGTGCTGCCTAGGACAACGTGAGAGCATTCTCCACAAAACTTGTGTTATGAAAATCCCAACTCTCTCAGACAAACCCTTGCCATTTCCAGGCATGCAAGGCATACCGTTCAGTGGTGAGAAATATGTTGATGCTGTTTTTAAGCTAGAGAAGGAATTTGATCACAGATTTACAGACTTCAAGAAGCACAAAGCCACTTTCCAAATTTTTGTGGACCCCTTTTTTCTTTGATGTGCAAGATGCCCCTCCTGTGCTTAAATGGAGCTCATGGACCTGCAATGCAACTCTGATCTCAAAGCCAAGTTCAGGGAGATTAGTGGAAAAGCAGACATGCATGGACATTTTTTGAGAGAATTGCCCCCCAGCTTCCCTGAGCTTTCCTGAAGGTTCAAATGCACCATATGCCTTTTTGGGAGCACATATTTTTGTAAAAAGTTATTCTCCACATTAAACTTCAATAAGTCAAATTACAGGTCTAGAATTAATGATGATCAAATTCTAGCCATATTGATGGTCTCAACTGCTTCCTCCCTAAAGCCAAATGTGGTTCAAATTTGTGAGAAGAAGCACTGTCAAGTGTCTGGCAGCAAGAAATAGGCAATAGATGCCATGTTCAGAAGAACTGTTCCTGATCTTCACTCAATGTTCTATTCATTTTGTAAAATACCTTATGCGGCCCTGCCTCACCCCGACTTTGCCTCCTGCAGCCCCCTGGTAAATTGAGTTTGAGACCCCTGTTCTAAAACCTTGAAATGGAGCTTTCATATGATCTATCTATACCACTCCTAGGGATATCCCCTAGGAACACAATAAAAAACACTTTCCAAGCAAATGAATGCAAAGTTGACCAAATAGGGCTTCATTAATCTTGAAACTCCTGTACTTCCAAGGGAATGGTTAATTAGATATAAAAACTACCTATGGAATGGGAGAAATTATTCTCCCAATACCAATCTAATATGGGATAGTGTGTATTAGATATACAAGGTGCTGATAGAACTTAACAAGAAAAAAAAAAGCTAAAATATTTTTCAATGGTGTAAATAACTGTGTGTAGGGAAGAATAAGATACATTTTAACATTAGTTCTGTAAAGAATCTTCAATATTTATCATCTATGTTGCTGAGAAATTGCTTAAAAGTCATATCAATGTGAACAACACTTTCAGAGAACAGGCTTATAAACATTTTAATTAGACTGTTCTTTCCATTTACATAGTCAATGACATTTCTTGTTCTCCAGTGCCTTTCTCAGTAAATGGAATGAATGTGAATTTTGTGTGACACTGTTGGGGTAATTTAACACTAAGACTTCTGAACATATTTGCAAAGTAACAAGTTCCCATAAGGTATAAATCTGAGATCTATGTTAATTGCTCATATTCCAGTTATCTTCATGTCATAAACCTAATGTTTTAAAAATCTTAAGATGCTATGAATTACTCAAGGAATTATAGTGCAGCAATGTTATTTTTGAGGAGTTTATAAATATTCATATTTATTTTTATAAATGATTTATTTACACTATGAATTTTTTCCATATGCACTAATTTTCTGGTTAGAATCTGAGTATTGAATAGGAAATATTTAGCAAGATATATTGTAAAATAATTGCTATCCATGAATATGACAATGTGATTATTATTGGTAACCAAACTACATTCAATTAACACAAAGATATTTCTACATGTCTTTTTTATAACTGGAAAGCTATGATGTGCAAATTTATTTAGAACTTTTCATATTTGTTTTTCCCTGTCATCATTACCAAAAATACTATAATAACCAATGTGTTTAGGATGGAAAACAAACATTTCTTGTCATTCTAAAAATTAAATTCCCTATCAATTTGTCTTCCCAAAATAGTATTTTCCATCAAGCATGGCTATATTACATTCGTATTTACCATGTCACTTTAAATAATTCACAAATGCATGGATGCCACTGAATGTACGCCACTGCATTGATGTCACTCCATCCACACTTGTATGAATGATACTTGAGTCAAATTAATATTTTTCTAGAATCTATTTTATGGTTTCTATATCATCTTTAATAATTATAAAAATGCTGGCTCAATCTCATTATGATACCTCAAAGAAGACCTTTAGATGGCTAGTAGGCACATAAAAATATGTCCATCATCACATCTTACTATTAAATTAAAATCCAAATATCAAATATTAAAAACCCAAATATCAAATATTATTGTCTCATACCACTGAGTATGGTTTATACCAAAAAACACTATAAACAACATTGGGATGTGGTAAGAAAGGAACCATCAATTCGTTGCTGATGTGAATGTTTTCTTATTTAGTGTATTAAAATCAGTATAGAAAGTTGTCAAATATATAGTACCAGAATTTTCATACTACCAGTTATTCTACTTGCCATCATATACTGTCAAACACAAAAATATTACCACCCGTAATTATTTAGTACTTGTTACAATAGCTAGGGTATAAAATGTCCCAAATATCCAAATACTTGTGAATGGATCAAGAACTTGCAGTATATATATTCACTGCAACATACTATCTACCTATACAAAGAGAGGAAGTCATGTGTTTTTCTATAAGAAGAATGCATTTAACAGTTTCACATTAGGCAGAATAAGTCTGAAAGAAAAGGACAAGTATTATGTAATTTCATTCATCTGTAGAATATAGCACAAAATAAGATAGTAATGAATGATGATATTCCCTTGGGACTTGGATACAGAATCCAAACAATAGTGGGGGAAGATGGAGTATTAAAGACCACACTAGAAGAGATATAGGAACAAAGTTGCATAGTTATGGACATTTTGCTGATGATAGAGCATAATTTTGTATATTAATACAGTTCTCATTGCAGCTCTTACACTATGATTTAATCATTTTTATTTATTTATATCAATAAAGTAGTGAAAATAAAAAATTATATGTTAATACAATTGCTATTTATAATTTAAATTGTATACATGCTATGAAAATTTTTCATAAAGTATTTTTCTTTTTATTTATTTATTTTTATTCCTTTTAAGCACCATTATTACAAACATGTTTGTTGTTGGACTTCAGTTAAAAAAATAACCCCTTCACTGCTGCAACATTCCCACCAATGCCTCCTAACTTTATTCTCCCCCCACTGTTTGCTTGTATTGGAGGCAGGCATTCTATTTATCTCACTCAATACCATTGTCATGATAGTTGTCAGTTTAGTTCTTTCTCTAAGTGAACTCAACATTATTTGTGGTAAGCTTCCCAGTGCTTCCAACCCTCATCTCTATCGTCTCTGTTTGTAATTACAATAATGTAATTTTCTTAAATCCCACAGATGATTGAGACTATTTTGTGTCTATTTCCCTCTGACTTATATAAAAGTTTATTTACTATACACATTTACAAAAGAATGTCTACTGAGGATATAAAGTAACAACACAGCAGAATGGTACATAAATTAGCAAATTGAATAAAAATGTAGAAAAAAGTATTGGTATTCACATGTAGCTTGTAAAAATTGCTATTAATAAGTTGTAATGAACTATTTTATTGTGTTTATATATAAAATAAGATGTACCAAGTAAATCAGTTTTTGGGAAAATTAATAAAATCACTGCACTATAAAAAACCAGTATAAATTTAAAACTTGTTGTAAGGGGCCAGAGAGATAGCACAGTGGTAATGCGTTTGCCTTGCACGCAGCTGATCCAGGACAGACAGTGGTTAAAATTCTGATATCTCATATGGTCCCCCAGTCTGCCAGGAGCAATATCTGAACGCAGAGCCAGGAGTAACCCCTGAGCACCTCTGGGATAACCCCAAAACCAAACAAACATAAAAAACTTGTTATAAAAGTAAAAATGTGTCTATTTTAAGATAGATATAAATAGGTAGATGAGATTGGTTATAGCAATAAGAAAAGAAGTGAGAGTGATTGAAGCAAGCACCCAATGGGGCATAGTAAAACAATATTTTTTTCTTTGTTCTTTGGTCATATTTAAAGTGTGCTAATATTGTGTAAAATCACCCACATACCATAACTCCAACACCAGGTGAAAAAATCTGAATCAGGGTTACACATGAAATAATTCAGACCATGATGATGATGAAACAAGTGTAGTGTGGCCATTATCAATCTGGAATTGAGAGCGAGTGGCCTGCCAGAATGGTCTTTTTTTTTTTTTAATTGAATACAGAGACCAACCCCAGGTGGGGGCATTAAGGACAGGTTAAGGACAGCTAGCTCAGACTAACCAGAGACAGTCCTGCCCAGGTTTACATATAAAACAATCTCTGCTTTTGGGTAAAACCAAGTTGTAAACAAATAGATACAAAGGAAACTGGGATAATCTTTGTTTTGGGTAAAATAAGGTAAAATATTACCTTAATATTCTGATAAAATTTTTTAAAGTAAAGATAAGGGTTAATAAGTATATGTTAAATAAGGGATAAAGAGAGTTTTTTGCATAGGGAATTTTATTTTTGGTAAGATTATATGGAAGATTTGGAACATACATGAAGTTTATGTCAGAATATAGGAAAGATTTTTGCTACTATAACAACTAAATATAATTGCATTCAAAAGAAATGAGGAAACTGAAAATCTAAAAATAAGGAATAGACAAAAAGTGTGGCAAGAAAGCTAAATTTTATATTATATATAGTACATTTCTATAGAAAAACAGAAAAAAGCTTAGCTATTCCAATAGCAGAGATCACTAGCTCTGCCTAATTTCCAAATGTATGCTTTGTAACCTCATGCAAATTATTTTATGTCATGACATGAGGTTATGTTTACTCCACATAAATGATTCATAAACATATATGACTTATCCACATAGCAAAGTAGAATGATATAGAAGAAAACAAACGTGCTTCATCAATTATAAATGGTCATAATAGTGGTTCATGTTTCTCAGAACCAGGGTTTTAGAAACTTAAAATAAGAAAGGAAAATAAATGCACTCCTTGCTTCTTTATGAAATGACCTATTATGCTTGGAAAATTAATGGATAAAATTTGCGTGTATCACTTATTTGCTTTTACATTATTACTTGCATAGCTTACTGATAGTTTGTATACTGTGTAATATCACATTAAAATAATTTTCATTGAGATATTTAATTTAAATTGAATCTCTAGATACACTCTTGCCAACTCCAAAACAAATTTCCCATAATTGTACCAAAAGTTATGAAATAAAGAACTCTCTTAATTGGTATTATGCATTCATATAAAATGAACAGTACTTATATAGCAATAAAAGTTGCAATAGCCCTAAGGACCTACACATGACAAGCAGCCTGTGGTAAGCAATAAAGATTCAAGGACAACAATATGAATCAGTTTTCTAAGTATACTGCTCACAGTAAGAGCAGCAGCAGAGAACATATTTTTATTTGTACAATGCAGAAATAGCTTCTGATAATAAAAATGTCACCATACCATACTGTAAAGAATACTTCAACCTACTTCTCCTAGAAGAATTCATAACCCAACCAGCAGTTTTTGTTCTCTGTGGATTTCAAAATGCAAATAGATTGTTCATTTTACTGGTTTAGGGAAACATAATCTGTTTCTACTGCCCCATGAGATTCTTTAGATTTCCTTCACTGAAGGGAGAGGATTTATTAATACTTTGGAGTAAATATCCCAGGGTCACAGTTACAGCACAGAAGCTTATTAGGGTACATCAT